>NC_056728.1:991495333-991667833 GCF_019279795.1 Protopterus annectens
TTGTGTTTTGAGACTTACCTATTCAGGGCATGCTGTGGGTACTGACAGCCTTTGCCAGTATCCATGGGGCATGGCATGATAGGTGCACGCCACCCCTAGCAGGTGGTGCATCATGTCAAGCTCTGCATGTCTTCCCAGCCTGAAACACATTGGGTCCCCTTTGACTAACTGCATTACTTCAGCCAGTTATTGCACTTGATCATCCCATCATCATTTTGTGGCTTCATGCTTGGTGAGGGTGGATGTTAGTCAGGGTGCTCAGGTGTGCATATAGTACATGGTGTTACATTACTTAACACATAGCATTCATGCCTCAGGTAGTGCTGCAGGGCTGCCTCTGTCGGATGTGCATATTACACTTCCCTGTACATGTTTGTGAGCAGGTCATGTCATTTTAGGCATCCATGTTATTATTTGAGTGAGTCAGAGGAGGTATCATTCCCAGGGTTCCTACTGAGCCAGTGTATGTGCTATGTGTTGCCTCTTTGCCAAGGCCAGGGCATACTGGGCACGCCTCCTTCTGCCTACTGGGGCAGGCTCAGGTTGTTCCTCCTCTGAGTCATGCTCTGCCTGTGATGGCCTTGGCAATGGTGGGGGGCTGTTTGGCCCAGCCCTATGCTGGTCCTGCTGCAGCTGTTTTCGCAAGATCATATTATGTAGCATAGCACATACCATGACAATTTGGGTACATGTAGTTGGTGTGTACTGCAAGGCTCCACCAGATGTGTCCAGACACCGGAACCGTGACTTGAGCAGCCGAAACACACGCTCTATTACATTATGTGTTTGTGCGTGTGCCTCATTATGGCGTTCCTGTTCAGGTGTGTGTGTGTTTCTGATGGGTGTCATCAGCCATGGCTCCAGTGCATAACCTGCATCCCCCACTAGGTGTCCGTGTGGGATGTCCCCATTGGCAAATGTCTGGTACAGCTGTGTCAAATGCCAGATGTGGGAATCGTGGTAACTCTCAGGGCAGCCAGCACACACATTCATTATTATGCTCTGGGCATCACACACAACCTGGCAGTTGATGGAGGGAAGCCCATGCGGTTAATGTAGGTCCTACCCCACTCATCGGCTGGTGCTTTGATGCATATGTGCGTGCAATCTATTGCACCCACTACCTCAGGGTATTCCGCTATTTGCTGGAAGAGACGCATATTGCTGGCCAATACCTCACGGGCATTGGGGAAGTATACATGATCACCGACATGTGCTGACATGGCATCGAGGAACTGGTGCAGTACCCAGGAGGCTGATGCCTGTGATATCCCCATCATATCGCCAGTTGGTCACTGGAAGGGATCTGTTGCTAGTATTCTTAGGCCAACACATACCTTGGTTTCCACTGGGATGGGTTCCCCTCTGTTGGTTCTGTGTGTGAGGCGTGGCCTGCACAGCTCAACAATTTGCTGCAGGAGCTCTCTGTCCACTCAATAGCGCTCTACTATCTCCAGCTCATGTAACCCGTGGCAGGTGACCCTGGGCCTGTACACTCTTCTCCGTCTCCTCACTGTGAGTTGTCTGGCACCATCTGCATTGTCAACACCCTCAGCAAGTCACCTATGTCTCATTATGACAGCTATGGCAGCCCCTAACATTTCTGCTCTGAGTTCAGCTTTTTCAGTTTTCACTTCTATTAGCTTACTCCTGTCTTGCAGTGTCTCTTAAGGGAAACATCCTGCACTACTGTTTGCAGAGTTTTAAGTGCTGGGCTGGGCTACTATTCTGCCTGTGTAATTGCCTGCTTCTAATTGTTTTCACCTGCTAGCTTCAGCCGTTATCCCTGCTAGCTTCCTATGAATTCTGTTGCTTCCTTTTTCCTCTCTGTTTCCTCAGGCGGAGCAATGTGTATACTATCAGAAACATGCTCACAGTAGCTTACATGCACGCACACGTGCTTACACAGTTCAGAATCTACTTATTCGGGTTAAAACGAGCGTACACACGCGCAAACACTGTTACCCGTCTGCCAACAGCCTCCAACATACTCAGCCTGCCCTACACGCGCGCACACCCGCGCAAACAGTGTTAAACATCTCCCAACATGCTCCCACATGCTCAGTCTGCCTTACACGTGTGCACACTGCCCTACTCGTGCTTCATGGCGTGCACACGTGCGCATGCACGCCCAGCAAGAAACTTTGGTGTAAGTAACACTGTACACCTTCCATTTCTTGACTTTCCATGACTTATCTAGTGGCACACCTCTTTCCATGATCTGTGTCTGTCATCTGTGATGTTACACTGGCCTCCAATGAACTGCATTTCTTTCTACCATTCCTCCCTGTGATGTCACCTATCTCCTACTCTATTCCTCCCCCTTATGTATCTCTTACACTACTCAGACTGTGCTCATTTGCTATGTGACTGTGAGATTCAGTATCCTAACACTCATTTACATGAGATTGCCTACAAATGCTTAGTTACATGTCTTAGACTCAGCTTCCCCCTTAGCAACCACTACACGGTGGCCATGTTGTTTTTGGTCTGCTGGCCCCTGCATTGTCATTCCATGTATTGCATGAAACCCACATTTGTGGGTTTATAACCTTCATTTTCGTGTTTTATACAGCGCAGCCCGTTTGCGCAGGGCTGCGCTGGGTTTAAACATCGTCGATCGCCGAAAAAACAAATTATATTTTTATTATTTTGGCATCGGGTTATATTGCCAATGGCCACATATTTGGCCATTGGCATGATGCGTGAGTCATATGCACCCTTTTTTTGGAGATGACATGGCTCCGTTGTGGAATTTGCAGAAACGTACTCAGTTGTCGACTGAGTACATTTCTGCAGCTAAAACGTCTCTTACACGGACTGGTTTCTGCTTCGTGGATCGCTAATATACCTCATTTGCATAACTTTCGGCTGCAAGTGAGGTATTTAGCATGTCCCCGCCCAATCCGTGTAAGAGACGTTTTAGCTGGTCTCTTACACGGAGTTTAGGGCTGTTCCTGGATCGCGAGGCTTGCATGGAGTGTTGCACGTCTCTTACACTCCGTGCAAGCCTTCGTGAATTCTGCCCTATGTTTTTCCTCTCTGTCTGGTAACCTGTAGTCTATACCTATTATAGAATCTTCCAAAGCAGCAATCTAGGCAATTTGTTGTTTAAGGACTTCATTTAATAAGGTTATTTGTTTGGTGGTATCTTATTTTATATTGTCTACTTTTAAGTTTAATTTTTCTATTTTGCTCGCCAAGTCTTGAACTGTAGTAAGGATTCCCTGTATTTCTTTCTTCATTGGAGTTTCTTGCAGAGAACACTTGGAGTTTCTCACTTTCCTTTGTGAATGTGGTTTCAATGTCCCTTCCATTTGAAAGTTTGACAGGAAAATATTAAAATTTTAGCTTAAAAATTGCACCAACTTGTAGCTTACAACTTCCAAAATCTGATTTTAATAGTTTCAGGTATTTGTTGATGAAATTAAATAAAAAATCCTGTCAGAAAAAAATGAAGACTGCAGAGCTCAAGAACTCTGCTGCTTTTAGCTTGCCATACAAGCCACGCCACTGCATCCAGGGATTTTGACAGGCCCATCAATGCAGTATTTTTAGCTTTTGATTACACTCTTCTTAGCTGTAGAATATATTAAAAAGTTAGAAGTTGCAGAACTTCAGATCACTTCCTTCTGTATCCTGACCCGTACTCCAGAAACTCCATTGTTACCTTCAGTACAACCCTAAATATTTCTGCAGGATTTTTCAGATGAAAGGAGTATCTGTGACATGCAGACATTTCTTCCTGGATAAATCTTTAACAGTTGCATGCCCATTAGTAAGTGGGACTACTTTCTTCAGCCATAGCTATTGTAGTGTAGGTGTAGCCCAGCAACAAAGGACAGCATGAAAGCCATATACTCATTTCAGTTCCTTTGTTCCACATGGAGTTATACCTCTCAACGTCTTAGTGCAAGAAATATGAACAGAAACAAAAATAATGGGGGAAACAAAGGCCCAAAATAGGGGGCAGATTTTAAATACTGATCTTACAAACTTAGAAAGTTGCTAGAATATCAGATTTTGCATTAGCATGCATTTTCTCTTGGATGTGAAGTACGAAACTGCAATGCCTGTCATTATTCAGTGACTTCAGTCCTCAGTGATTTGTCAGAAAACCATAGAGTTAATGAGGAAGAGACCAAAAATATGAGACAAAAATCTGGACGGTTGAGAGGGATGCCATAATAAACAGTTAATCATCTGACTTTGCACGCTGTTATCATGCTGCTTATGCACTATTTTTCTCCACAGCCTCTTTTACTAAAGAGTTCCTGATTCATATTCTAAGAATTTCTTCCATAAGGATAAATGTAATTCCCTAAGAAATTCATCAGTATGTCTTTTGCTCATCAGATATCCCCCCCAAAGATTCTCATTTTCAATATATTTTTTGGCAAGGGGCATGCATGATATGTAATTCTGGCTGCTGTGCACTTCTTTTTATTAACATATTTTAGCAAAGAGTGCTCAAAATATTTACCATAATTTACTAGATATAAAAATGCAGAGCTTATCTTCTACTCAAACTCTTAGCACAAGCAATCTGAACAAAGCATAAAGCAATGGGGGGACAAAGGCCCAAAAATAGGGACAGATTTTAAATATTGCTCTTATAAACTTAGAAAGTTGCTAGAATAATAGGATGTGTGTTCTCATGAATTTTCTGAAAGATATGAAGTCTGAAACTCAAATATATGTCATTATTTAGTGACTTCATTCCTCAGTGATTTGCCAAAAACTACACATTTTATGAAGAACAGACCAAAAATATGATGCAAAAATCTGGACATTCTGGGAAAATCTGGACAGCTGGGAAGTATACTTCTGCTTCTGCATCTAGACTAGCTATAGCTGTTTTAAATTAATAGAAAGAAGGAGATAAAAGGGACGAATAGGATGTCGCTATGAAAATACATTTTTATTTATTTAGAAAGTCTGACTTAGAGCAAAGCCAGTTTTCAGGGAAGGCCTAGGCAGAAATGCTCCACATGCATGTCTTTGTAACATGGGAGTAAACCTGGGCACCAGGATGAAACCCACATGAACACAGGGAGGACATGCAGACTCCACACAGAAGCCATCCCAGCTGAGAATCAAACCAGAAAACCTCTTGCTGTGAGGTGACAAAGCAACTGCTGTACCACTGCTCTGACTGAAATATAAACCTAAAAAGTCAGGACCATCTTTTGAGTGGCAGGCAAGAGGTACTTCTGGGCCTTATACTCTCAGTGGCATCATTGCCCACCCAACAGTGGCATTCAGGTTCAGCCATTCACTCTCCTAGGTGAAGCCATCTAGAGACCAGGTCCATTTTCAGCAGAGGCCCGGGTAGAAAAGCTCCGGCATCAAGTTATACAAATACAGTACATCCAGCATAGTACACAAAACAGGTTACATCATGTATGCTGAGCATAGCAATATAACAAGAAATTAATAAAACACTCCAGGTAAAAGAAGATATAGAACATAGGTAAAAAGACAATGTTAGTTATAGATTGGCGAGAGAGGAAAATATATCAAGTAAGATTCTACAGTTAAAAGTACTCTTTCAGACGACCATGCTTACAGGGGATCAGAGATCCAGCATGTGATTAGAGGGCAGTTTGGGGAATTAGTAGCAGTGTGGGTAGGATTATGTGATACAAGGGCATAACTAGGTACTAAGGAGATGCGATTTGAGGGAGTTTTTGAATATGGATGAGGAGGGGCAGTAGACACGTATAGGGGAAGACAGTTCCAATTTCTGGCAATGTTGTGGAAGTAGAGTGCTTTCCCTGCATTATTGTTAGCCTTGATGATGGAGAGGAGAGATTTTTCACTAGAGCTTAGGTGCCATTTTGCAGTGTAGGCAGTAAGTAGGCTGGATAATGAGGTTTTTTTTCAGGATATTTGAGAATATTGTAGGCTGTGCCCAGCTGGTGATAGTTAAGTAGCTGTGGTAGCTCAAGCCATTTTAGTTCTTTTAGTGCAGTACAGTGATGAGTTCTATATGTTAAGTTAGTAGCAAACTTTGCTATTTTATTATAGCATGATTCTAGTTTGTCTAGGTCACATTGTCTGATTTGGGTAAAGATTGGTGCTGCTTATAATAAAGTTGAGAGGAGGTGGGTTTGTGCAAGAGTGACTCTTGATTTTTGTGAGAGAAAGGACTTATGCCTGTATAGGGAGCCTAGCTTTTTATGTACTAGTTTTATGGTATATGAGATGCGAACATCAAAGTTGAGATTATTGTCTATTTCAATGCCCAGAAGTTTGGTGTGGTTAGAAGGGGAGATGGTAGTACCATCCTTAGATGTTATGGCAAAGGAGAGGGTTTTTTGATCTATTAGGGGTAAATAGTAACAGTTTTGTCTTTTTGGGATTTAGAATTAGTTGGATACTTGATATCCATTTTTCTATTGAGTTGAGTGAGTGTATGTAGGGTGGTGGGGGATGAAGCGGAGCAGATCAGGGTTGAATCATCTGCATATTGTATGAGTGTGGCATGTTGTGTAGAGCTATTGCGGTTATTTGTGAAAGTAGAGAACAATAGTGGGCCCAGTATAGAGCCCTGTGGGACTCCTATGGTGGTTGGAAGTTGTGTAGACAGAGTTTCTTTCCACTGGACTGATTGTTGCCTGTCAGATAGGTAGCTTCTGAACCAGGCTATAGTAGAAGGGGTGAAGGATAGTGATATTAGTGAGTCTAGTAGAATGGAGTGGGAGACCATATCAAATGCTTTTGATAGGTTGAGGAAAATGGCTGATACAGATTTTTCATTCCTGTGAAGGCTTTTATGATTAGTGAAGGATAGAAGGGCTGTGGTAGTGTTGTGATATGGACAGAAACCATGTTGTGTGGTAGATAGTAGATTGTGTGTGTTGAGAAATGTCATCACTTGCAAGTGTATGCATTTCTCAAGAATTTTGGATATGTGGCAAAGGATGGCAATAGGTCCGTAGTTGGATAATTCGTAGGAGTTACCTCCTTTATGGAGAGGGATGATGTGAGATACTTTCCAGAGTTTGGGTATGTAGGACTCTAGTATGGAGCGGTTGACTAGGATGGAGACAGGAGATGTTAGGTATGCAGCAGGTATGTTATCAGCTGCCAATGTGGTTGGCTTTAGTTTTAGGAGTTGTTTCATAGTTGAAGTGGGCACTGGTGATAGGCTAAAAGAGGGAGTGACGTGGGATAGGTTGGATTGTGATTGAGGTAGACTGTTTTTGGTTATTTGACTGGACAGGGCTAAGATGGACTTGATAAAATGGTTATTAAATTGAGAAGCTATGTCTAGGGTATTGTTAGTAGTGCTGGGTGCTGGAGTAGTGGTTTTACCTGGTTTTAGTAGGGAGTTAATGGCATGCCAGAATTTTTGTGGACTATTTGAATATTTGCTTTGGCCGCTAAGAAAATAGTTTTGTTTGTTTATTTTGAATTCCACCTTGGCCTTATTTCTAAGCTGTTGATAGTATAGCCTGGAGATAAGTTTTTTTTCAGTTTTCCAGATTTTCCAGGCTTTCTCTCTGGCTTTTAGTAAGGCTCTAGTGCCCCTACTTAATCAGGGTGCGTAGATGGCTTTAACTATGATCTTTCTGGTGGGAGCTAGACTGTTAAGTATGTTAGAGAAGGTAGTATTGAAGCAGTCTACTGCCTGGTCTAACTCAAGTGTTCGTAGTGGTTCCCAGTTACAGTGGCTTAGGACATTATTTAGGTATTGTGGGGTAAGGTTATGGTCATCTTGTACGAGATTGTAGACTACTGGTTTGGGGTGATTGGAGTGTTTGTGGAGTAGGAAGGTGGGGAAATGATCATTTAGGTCATCTTGGAGACAGCCTACTGTATAGTTTTGTTTGGGATAGTTGGTTAGTGTCCAGTCCAGTATGGATTCATTCTTTGTTTTCTTATCTATTCTAGCTGTTTTTTCAATTAGTTGAGGGAACCCTTATAGACTGATATGTGTAGAGGGGCAGTTGGAGTTACAGGCTGCCCAGTCAGTGCTAAGGTCTCCTAGTAGGGTTGTTTCCTGAGGTAGATTGTCCTTTGTCCAGTATAGGATGTCTTCTATTATGAGTGAGTTGTTGCCTAGAGGTGTGTAGCAGCATATTATATTGATCTTCTTGGTGTTTCTTATGGATAGGACAGAAAATAGGACTTCAGCATTTTGAAATGTGGGTGGTGTGGTGTGCAGGAGCTGGAGATTAAGGGTGTTTTTAAAGAGAATGGCTACTCCTCCTCCTTTCCTGTTTGTTCTATCAGATCTAAGTGTATTATACCCTGGGGGGAGAAAGTCTTCATCTTGGATACTGGGTTTAAGCCAGGTCTCTGTAATGGTGAGTACATCAGGGTTGTAGTGGGCTATGAATGCATGTAGGTCTGTTAGCTTGTTGATAATACTTATTATGTTGAGATTTAGGATCAGCAGGTCAGATGTTTGTTTGGCCGAGAGGGGACCTGGAATAGGGTGAATGTCACCAGAGGTTAGCAGAATTTGTAGGAGTGTCAATATGTGCTTCTTAATATTAATTGTATGTGAGCTTGGTCTATGTGTGTTTTTCTTAGTGTGGTGAGATGGTGTCATTTTTGTTAGTGAGTAATATGTAGTTGTAATATTTATGATTGTGGGGCAGATGTAGAAGTGTGAGTGGGTTTGAGAGGGTGGGCTAGTGTGGGTAGTATGATAGGAGTAATTCTGCAGTGGTTGGTATGTTTGTAAGGAAGTTAGGAAAGTTAGTGACAGCAGAACTAGTGATAGGGATGTGAGTGTGGGTAACGTGATACTACTTTGAGTGAGAAGAACAACTGTGATTCCTGGGTGGTTGTGTGTAAGGGTGGAGTTGTGTTGTGTGGGTTAGTGTGGGAGGGAGGTAGGATGAGTGGGTTGGGATAGTGGTTAGGGAATTAGGGGTTGGACAACTGGTCAGATGATTAGGCGAACAGAGTGGGGCCAACTAGACTGCAAGGTTTTTGGAAAAAAAATCAGTCAAACACCTCGGTATTTGTTAGCTACAGGATATGGATTCAGAGTATAATTAGCAGGGCTATGTATGGGAGTGGGAGAGCAGATTTAAAATACAATGTTCAGGGTTTAAGTTTAGGTTTAGTAATAATATTATAGAATGCAAGGGTCAAATAGTGTAATTAAAAAATAGAGGGAGCCAGATTACT
The DNA here is from genome assembly GCF_019279795.1 of Protopterus annectens. Classification (NCBI taxonomy): domain Eukaryota; kingdom Metazoa; phylum Chordata; order Ceratodontiformes; family Protopteridae; genus Protopterus; species Protopterus annectens. Next base: position 991,504,484 of record NC_056728.1, read on the forward strand.
ATGGAGGATTATAGCCATTATACTGGGTAGCATGCAGACTCAAAACAATGACAGGTAACAGTGGTTGCTAAAGACATAGCCTCTGGTGTAGTGGTGTGACTAGGGTATAAGCCAGTAGGGGGTATGTAAATGAACTAAATGTATTGAATAACAAAATGGGAGACTGTGTCCACAGGTACCTAACCGTGTAGGAGCTGTAATGTGGTGGTGTAGGCAGAAGAAGCAGCTGACATGAAAATGGGGTGTGTCATGCTTGGTTTAAGCACATTGGATCTCTGCAGCTTTTATTTGTGCTCAGCTAAGCACAGTTAATCAAGGGTGTGTGTCTGAGGCTACTTAGCTGTGCTTAGCTGGTTTGAGGACAGCTAAGCATGCTGGTGTTTAGGGGAGGCCCATTCTGCTCAACATTGTTTATGCTAGCTCCAAGGGTTTGTGGGGTGCGCAGCTGAACTTGAACATAGAGGAAATTGAAAAAATAAAAAGAAATAGTAGAATAAAGGAAATTAACTACAAATCACTAATAAGGCCTTTGCCACTCACAGTGGCCCATTCAAACTCCTCAAGTAATATAGCTGGCAGGTGGAATGCATCATAGTTAGCCAATCACACAGGCAGCATCTGAAGCACATCACTTTAAAGTATGCAAACATTCTTCAGTCTGTATTTTTCCAACAAACTCTGCACCATTGGAGTACACACTTGGGAATTTTAACTGACAAAATGATAGGGGCTGCTGCTGCTTTGCTACATCTCTATGTGCTACAGACTGAGGGTGGTCATTAGGATGATGCTGAAAACCAGCCCGGACTGAGGAGAAGCATGTTCATACCCAGGGTAACCTTTCAGGGGATATATGAGCTGGAGATAGCAGAGCGCTACAGGGTGGACAGGGACATACTTCAGCAACTCACTGAGCTCTGCCGCCCTCACCTTAGACACAGAGCAAACAGAGGGGAACCCATCCCAATTGAAACAAAGGTATGTGTAGCCTTAAGAATACTAGCTACAGGTACTTTCCAAAGACCTACTGGGGAGATTGTAGGGGTCTCACAGGCATCCGCATCCAGGGTACTCCACCAGTTCCTGGATGTCATGCTAAGACATGCCAGTGAGCACATTTATTTCCCCAGCACCCCTGAGGAGAGGCCCAGCAATATGAGTCTCTTTCACCATGTAGCAAACTACCCAGAGGTTCTGGGTGCCGTAGACTGCACCCATCTCCACATCAAGGCACCACCCGGTGAAGAGGGTAGAGTCTATGTCAACCGGAAGGACTTTCACTCCCAACAACTGTCAGGTCGTGTGCAATGCCCAGGGCATTATCATCAATGTGTTTGGTGGCAGCCCTGGCAGTTATCATGACTCCCACATCTGGCATGCCTCACAGCTGTACCAGGCATTTGCCAGGCGGGGACATCCCCTATGGCAATCTCGTGGGGGATGCTGGCTACGCACTGGAACCCTGGATGATGACATGCATTGGAAATGCACACAAACACACTGAATAATGTCATATTGAGGCACACACACAAACTAGAAACATCATAGGGCATGTGTTTGGGCTGCTCATGTCATGGTTCCACTGCCTCGACATATCTGGAGAAGCCCTGCAGTACTCTCCAGCCACATGTGGATACATGTTCATAGTATCTGCCATGCTACACAATATGATCATGTGGAAACAGCTGCAGCAGAAACATTACAGGAAAGGGGACACAGCCCCCCACCATTGCCAAGGTCCCCACAGGCACAGGGGAACTCGGAGGAGGAACCCTCTGAGCCTCTCCCTGTAGGCAGACATAGGTATGCCCAGTATGGCCTGGCCTTGACAAAGAAGCAATGCATAGCACATACACTGACACCCTAGGGACCCAGGGGCTGCCACCTCTCTCTGACTTGCACACACAGTAGAAAGGATGCCACACACATCACACTACCTGTACCTTACCATGTATAGGCTGTGTACTGTGTACATCTGACAGAGTCAGCCTCAAGCACTGTCCTCACAACTGAGGCAGGCAGAAGGTAAGTAACTTTTCTTAACAACAAGTTAATGCCATATTACTTTGTGCAAGCATATCTATGGTATAGCAGAAGACAACTGACAGCTATGTGGGACAACAGGAAATATCCACCAAATACTGGTTTACCCAGAGTATGCAGTAGTCCCCTAGATGACAAAACCCACTGCAGTATATGTGGAGGACTAAAACTGAGGGGTCACAGGTCACATGCATGGATGTCAACACTGGAGTCCCATACACACCTCTCAGCCTCTCACAGCAAATCAGCTGTACAAAGCCAAAAAGGAATGTGTGGCAAAGGCCCCCAAATAGTAACAATGATGAAGTATACCGTTTACAAACATACACAGTGATATCACAGCAGGTTTGGCAGTTGCCTTAAGTCCCTGAAGGGTAAGACGTCTGAAACTCAAATGTCTGTCATAACTGTCTAACCTTTGCTCTCTTGTAAAATGCCAGTATTCTTAAAGACAAGCACAGTACTATGCTAAATGGAACCAAAATGTCAAGCAAACATCTGCACAGTCTGTGGAAATGTGTAGAGTTGAGAGTTATGACCCCCTCCCCCCAACACACCTGTCTTCCCATAGAAATGCAGGAACATTTACATTTGTAGGGTAATAGCAGCAGAGCACACATTCCCAGACTTGCTAACTTGTAGCATGTCCACAATATGCAGGGGTTCTATATATGCATGCTTGATACTGTCTGGAAGTAGGCAACACTTACTGTTGGCTGTTGTGGCTTAGTGGTCTAAGTACAGTACTGTGTTTGACAGGGTCCACATTTCAAGACTGTCTGTACAAACTATATTGCATGCGAGCTACGCATATGGTAGGAGTAGTACACACTGTCCACAAGTCAATATCCATTACTGCAGGAAAGCTGAACAATTCAGGGACATGGGGCCACACATCTGGACAGTAAACAGCTTGGAGTAACCTACACAGTGCCTAGTAGGACAGCAGGTTTCTGCAAGTCACTGTAGTGCCAGGTTATAAATGGCTGCCTCCTTACTGTGTCAGTACTGAGAACAAGTTATAACAAACCTATACCTATGAACCTATAAACAACTGTCTGTCAGTGGTTCACCACATTACTCTATACTGCTCTGTCACTGACATACCAGGAAATCCCAGTGATATATAGAATATACCACACATATTATGGAAATGTCTGCTCAGTACAGTGCACTCTGTACCCACACTAGGATATGATGTTTCAGTTAAGAAGGATATCACTCAACCAGGAGATCCCCAGCCAGTATATGACTGAGGTGCTGGACTGTTTACATAGCTTCATCAGCCAATTGACTGTAGCCACACCTCTCAACTGGCCAGATTTGGCCATAATGTCTATAGTTTGGCTCATAGTTTTGTTGTGCTCATCATAAATCTTCTACGTCTCTGGTAAATCACTGTGATGATCTGAGGACTTATGTCAGTAAGTAATGACATACAATTCAATCTCAGACGTCATCTATGTCAGAAGATGTCTGCTAAAACAAACCCTGTTACTCTAGCAAACTGTACAAGTGTACAAGAGCAATATTTAAAATATCTCCCTATGTCTGGCATATTGTCCCCCACAGCTGACAGGTATGGCTGTAGCACACAAAAGCCTGGATCGGAGTACAACTATCTCTGGAATGGACTCCCATTCTTACTATAGAAGGTCATACTGGGTATGTTCCTACACTTAGACAATTAAAGCCCATGTCTAAATCCACATCAGACTATAAAATGTATTGTGCATATATATATATTAGCATACAGACAGCTATGTATACCTTAACTGTCTCTACCCACACCCATCACACAGGATTACCCTCAGCTATCTCTAGGTGGCCCAGATGTGCTATATCTACATCTTTTGAGTGTGAGACACATACATATATATGGGCAGACACATACATACATGGGCAACATATAAATATATTTCAAGCATACACACACAGACATACAGGGAAGACAGACACAGACAGTGATAGAGAGAGAAATGGAGACACACACACACACAGACATAGACAGAGACACCCTAAAAGGCATAGAGTGATGTCCGGTTGCAGACAGTTGCACACCAGTTGTAAACAGTGGCATGTGCTAGGATGAAGGTGAGCTCCATTGTGTATTAGTAGTGAGGTAGGGGTTGTAATCTCACAACACCCGCACGTGTGTGTGTGTGTGTGTGTGTGTGTGTGTGTGTGCGTGTGTGTGTTTGTAGGTTAAACAATTTTGAGGCTATTCCCACCCAGTACACTTTCCATTGCCCTACCTTAGAAGTCCAGCTGATATCATTCACCTTAGAAGTACCTTTGCAGAGCTGTCAGCCCTATAAGCACCATGGCATGTGCGCTAACTATGAATCACTGTAGTATAAATAACTACATAGGCAGGGGTTCTAATCTCAGTCCTGGAAAATGTGTGTGTAAGTGTTGGTAAGTGTGTGTGTGTGCATGTGTGTGTGCATGTGTGTGTGTGTGTGTGTGTGTGTTTTTGTAGGTTAAAGTATTTTGAGCCCATTCCCACCCAGTACACTTTCCATTGCCCTACTTTAGATTGCCTGCTGATGTCATTCACCTTAGAAGTACCTTTGGATAGCCTTCAGCCCTATAAGCTCTGTGGCATGTGTGATAACTGCATCACACTATAGTATAAATAGCTAGATAGGCAGGGGTTCTAATCTCAGACCTGGAAATGTGTGTGAAAGTATGTGTGTGTGTATTTGTAGGTTAAAGTATTTTGAGCCCATGCCCACCCAGTACACTTTCCATTGCCCTACTTTAGAAGGCCTGCTAATGTCATTCACCTTAGAAGTACCTTTGGACAACCTTTAGCTGCATAAGCTCCGTGGCACATGTAATAACTGAATAACACTGTAGTATAAATAATTAGGTAGGGGTTCTAATCTCAGCACTGGCAATTATGAGTGTGTATGTGTGTGTGTGTCTGTGTGTGTGTGTGTGTGTGTGTGTGTGTGTGTGTGTGTGTGTGTGTGTGTGTGTGTGTATGTGTGTGAAAAACATATCCTCTATGTGTGTGTGTGTGTGTGTGTGTGTGTGTTGGTTATACCATCTTGAGGCTTGTTCCACCCAGTACACTTCCCGTTGCCCTACTTTACAAGGGCTGCTGATGTCATTCAGCTTAGAAGTACCTTTGGATTCTTGCCAGCCCTATAAGCTCTGTGTTGTGTGCAATGACTGTGTAGCACTACAGTACAAACAACTAGATAGGTAGGGGTTCTAATCTCAGCACTGGCAACTGTGAGTGTGTGAGAAACATATTCCCTGTGTGTGTGTTGGTTATACAATTTTGTGGCCTGTTCCACCCAGTACACTTCCCATTGCCCTGCTTTACAATGGCTGCTAATGTCATTCACCTTAGAAGTACCTTTGGACACTTATCTGCCCTATAAACTTCATGGTATGTGTGATAGGTAGGCAGCACCCTAGTATGTACAAGTAGATAGGTAGGTGTTTGAATCTTAATGCAGTCAACTATAGTACTGCGTGTGTTTGTGTGTGAAGCATATCCCCTCTAGCGTTGTGCATGTTAGTTATACTATTTTAAGACCTGTTTAGCCCCTCCCCATGGCATTACTTTAAAGAGCCTGTTAATAGCATCTGCCTTACATGCACCATGTTAAACTCTACAGGCCATACCAATAATCTGTACAGGTGTATGCAGAATATCCAGATGTTTGCAACATATATGTGGTCTATGTCCCCTACCAAAAGGGCATTTATGACAAATCATTGCCAAGTATGTGACAGTTGCTGTAGTGACACACATGTCAGCATCAGACTTCATACCTGTCTGAAAAATCATGCTGATGCATAATTCTAGGAGACTTCAAGACTGACTGGCAATCCTGTTCTAGCAACCACCCAACCCATCATATAAACCTTCATGGCTTCACCCAACTAGTCCAGTCACCTACTAGGATAAATAAAAACTCCAACAAACACACTACCCTTGATTGGATACTAGTCAATAAGAGCCCCCAGTCATATATAGCAGGCTGCCTATCTGACAGCCTCAGTGATCACTCTCCAACCTCTCTACTAAGAAAACACCTTTATAAAGTGAAACCCATCATCTACCGTCAAATACGCAAAAAAACTAACTTCAACCCTCCTCATTCAGCTCATCCCTAAAAGACTGTAACTGGCAACCTCTAAAATACCTCAAACTAGATGACACAGTTGACTACTTTAATAAAACATTCCTGTCTTTCGGCTTTTCCAGGTTAGGGGTCGCCACAGCGGAACTCTGGTCCGCTAATGATTGGCAGTTGATTTTTACGTGCTGAGTTGCCAGCCTAATGCACAACCTTCAACGAAGGTACGCCCATTCATGTATGTCTCCACGCAGAAGACGATCTTGCTGAGAGTCGAACCAGACAGCATCTTACTGTGAGGCGACAGTGCTACCGCAGCAAAAACATTCCTAAGCATCCTTAATTACCATGCCCCCATAAGACGTTCCCGAACTAGAGCCCGACCATCCCCATGGCTACAAAAAAACACTAAGTCTGAAATGAAAAACTGGGATAAAGCCTGGGACAACTGGCGCAAAACGAAAAACACCTCTACTAGGCAAAAATTCCTAGAACTATGCAATAGAACCAAAAAGCTTATAAAACAGGACAAAATCCAATACTACCAGTCTGCCTTTAACTCCTCCCAACATATCCCCAAATAATTCTGGTCCTGAATAAACTCCATCCTCCACCCAGGTAAAGTAAGTACACCCACTCCTAACTTAACTCACTCCTCTGAAAATATTGCTACCTCTTTCAACAATCACTTCACACAAACCATACTATCACTAGCTAGACAACACAACCCTCCCCCATAAACCCACACCATCAACTACAACTAACAATCTCCTCTCTAGCTTCTCTTTCTCTCCTGCTCCTACCCCCAAAATAAAACTATTAACTAAACTTAAAACCACCAGATTAGCAGCAGACAACCTCCCAAGTGAATACCTTCACCTTGCAGCCGACGCTCTGGCCTACCCAGTATCACTCTTGATTAACAGATCTCTGTCAGAAAGTTATGTTCCCACACTATGGAAAGTCTCACACATAATTCCCCTACACAAAGGAGGCCCCTCCACAGATCTAACCAATTATCGCCCCATAGCTATTTTCTCACCACTCTCCAAAATACTAGAGAGATGCATCTATTCTCAAGTCTCAGATCACCTCTTTGCTAACAACCTCCTCTCCAACACACAACACAGATTCTGACCTAACCACAGCACCACCACCTCCTTACTCTCTTTCTCCAACACTATCCTACAAAATATAAATGCAGGTTATCTCTCCTCAGCTACCTTCCTAGACCTCTCTAAAGCTTTCGACATGGTCCCACACAAACAGCTCATCTCTCTTCTCAATAACCTATCCTTCTTTCAACCAGTCATCAACTGGTTTCAGAGTTACCTATCTGACCGCCAACAAGCAGTTGTTTGTCAGGATGACCTATCCCCCCCAACTACCAGTCTCCATTGGAGTTCCTCAAGGGTCCATCCTGGGACCCCTTCTCTTCTCTATTTTCATCAATAGTCTAGCCTCAGCCACAACACATGGCACACTCATACAATATGCAGATGACTCAACCATCATCTGCACAGCCCACTCCCTACCCGAACTGCAAAAAGTCACACAGAAAGAATTTTCCTCTATTGAAACTTGGTTATCCGATGCCCAACTAATACTCAACCCAAACAAAACAAAATTACTAATCTTCCAACCCACCAAACTTACCCTAGACAGCTCTCACTTTAACATCACAGCAAAAGACAACACCACCATCCATCCTACAAAACACACTAAATTACTAGGTGTAGAAATAGACAATAAACTGAACTTTGACATTCACATTTCCATGACCATTAAAAAAGTGCACAAAAAACTAGGAGCATTATATAGAAATCAGTAACTACTTACCAAAGCAGGTAAAATTTCAGTAGCAAATTCTCATCTTATCTCTACCCTATTCTACGCCTCTCCAATATTTACTAACCTTTGACAATGTAACCTAAATAAGCTCGAAACCTGCTCCAACAAAATCGCCAAATTTGCCACAGGGGCTTCCTACCGTACTCACTGTCTCTCACTAGCAGAACTGGGCTGGCTAGAGCTCCCCCACCTCCTTTAATGGTACCAACTCACACTCGCCCACAAACTAATAAACCAACCACTAAAAGTCCCATCTCTCCAGAATCTAATCCAACCCTACATAACCATGAGACCACTAAGATCCAGCCACAAAAACCTCCTACAGGTCACAAGACCCAATAACTCTGCTGGAGAAGCATTATTCTCCTGCATTATAGCCAAACTCTGGAACTCCCTCCCATCCTCAATTACCTCTGTAACTTCTTGCACCCACTTCAAATCCTTACTAAAATCACACTTAAAAACTTGCCAGATATGCCCTTGCAACCCCCCCCCAATACCATCCACACCACCCACCCACTACCTCTCTCGGCCCCCTATCATCAGCCTACTCTTAGCAAGCTTGGCTAGTCATGTTCCCAGCTACCTACCACATAGTACTAACTTCTTGTAGCAGCAACTGCTAATGGCTGTTATGTACCTCAAAAACCGATTGTATCAATTGTTCACTGATGAATCTTAACTACATTTGTAACCATGTTTAGTATATGTCACCATATTTTAAAATTGTACTATGTTCTACAGCTGTTTTACATCTATGTTTTATTCTTGTCTTATGTCCTCAGCTGGACTAATGTCTGTATTTTAAATGCTATGTTTTTTAACTGTATAATATAAGTAATACTTAATGTGGAGCTTTTCTCCCCAGTCCTCCGCTGAAAATGGACCTGTGTCCAGTCGGACTCTCCCTGTCAACAAATGTAAATAAATAAATAAATAATGCAAAGTCTGTTACTCCATCACTTGTCCAGGTTTGTAAGAGCAATATATGAGACCAGTCACTATTTTGGGTGGTGTATCCCATCATCCATGAAGCCATTCTCAACATTAATTGTGTAATAGATAGTACATTATGTCCCAGGCATATAATATCTGTGGTGCATGTAATGTGTACGTATCACTATAGTACATACAAGTGGATAGGTAGATATTCTAATCTGAATATTGACAACTGTGTGTCTATGTTTCTGTATGCATATCCCCTGTGGCTGTCTTTCCTCTGTGTATGTGATGGTTATACCAGTTTGTGTGTCTCTTCCACCCTGTTAATTCCCCCATTGCCAACCTAGTCGCAGCTCCTACATATGTTATCTACCTTACAAGCACAGTTACACATTTTCTAACACAAAGGCACTGTGGTGGATGCAATAGTCATATCAGTGTGTAATGTACATAACTAGATAGGTAGGTCATCTAATATGAAAAGTGTCAACTCTGTGTGCATGTGTGTTTCAATGCATGTCCCCATGCAGCAGTGTGTGTGTGTTTTCCAGATGGCGGTACCATGTTAAGGGCCTGTGAACCCACCATTGTCAATCCTAACAGCCCCTGCAATTGCCAGCCACTTGAATAGTACTGGCAGACACTGCAACACTACAGTAGCTCTGTGGTGTTTGTGTTATGTATCTAGCACTATTGTTTGTAAAACTAGGCAGCTAGATGTTCTGCTATCAACAAGGGCATGTCATGAGTGAGTGTCTGTGTGTGTGTGTGTGTGTGTGTGTGTGTGTGTGTGTGTGTGTGTGTGTGTGTGTGTGTGTGTGTGTGTGTATGTGTGCGTGTATGTACATCACCTTGCAGCAGTCTACTATGGCCATCAGCATACCTCTCAACCACTCACAGAAAGACATCTGGTTAAAGTCATATTGGAAACTGGGGAAAATACCAAACATTGCGCACAACCTTCAAATATTGCTGTGACACACATGGAAAGTAGATCGCAGAACAGGTCATGCATTTGAATGCACTTTCCAAAGGGTATGTGTTGTTACATGACAATATCTGTCATTAATCTGCAATGTCAGTCTGTCATGGTTATCCAAACTGCTAGCCAGAAAACCACAATTTTGTGACAGATGGAAAGAAATTATGTGTCAAACATCAGCACAATCTGTAGACATATGCAGAGGTCACAGGTACGGCTACCATCTGTAGCCATACCTCTCAACCTCTTAGAGCAAGAACTCTTTACAAAGCCATAAATAATGGGGGGACAAAGGTCCCAAAATAGGGGCGCTTTTGAAATATTGCTCTTATAAACGTAGAGAGTTGATAAAATAACAGGTTTTGCATTAGCAGAAATATTCTTATCGGTATGAAGTCTGAAGCTTACGTCTGTCATTATTTGTTAACATCAACCTTCAATAATTTGCCAACTGTTTGCTGGAAAAACAAGATTATGGGAAAATGGACAGGAAATATGAGGCAAAACCCTGGATATCCTGTGAAAATCTGTACAGTTGAGAGGTATGTCTGTACCATCCTGCAGGTTGCAGTCCATGTTTGGCGAGGTGTGACCTGTGACAACAATGGAAACAGTAAAGAGGTCCCAAGAGTGTAGGACAACAAACATGTCATACAGTTCTGTACTGATTGCATAGAGCAGTTATTGCACATCAGAAATACCTTAATGATATGACAAATACTGTAAGCTAAGGTAATGTCACCCAAAGAAGGTGTCATAGTAGCAAACCACAGGAGGTCCTATGTATTGCACTTGCCTTGGCCATGGTATGTCCTCCCAACTGTGTCACATTACTACAAGTTATGTCCCACACTTCACATTTGATAATCTCACACACATTGTGTGTCACCTGTGTGTGTGTGTGTGTGTGTGTGTGTGTGTGTGTGTGTGTGTGTGTGTGTGTGTGTGTGTGTGTGTGTGTGTGCAATATGTAGACATGTGAAGGCCCTGTCACTACCTGATGCCCCCAATAATTCACATGCATATAGGCATGAATACTAATTGGCATCACCCACATATATAGGTACAGCCTAAGGCTGTGTGAGGTGTTAAGTATTTTTCAGTCTCTCATTGAGCCACAAACTGCTGTTTACACACTGCAATGGGCTATACAGTGGGTATGGAATGCTGTCAAGATCTTAGCCTCAAGCTGAATACAGACAACAGTGTCAGCGTGTCATATGGCAAGGACATGTCCTCAGTACTTCCCACATCAGCACCAATCCTGTAAACACACAGACTGTGGTGACAGACCTGGGTACCCTGGATGGCAACACAGTTGCATTCAGACAACAAGTATTGGCAGTCATCAGGAATTGCTTGTATGTGGTTCACAACATAGGTAAAGGAACCACATCCAGCGAAAAGGTGGCCATTACCTCTGAATAATCCTCAGTCTGTACGATACATTAGCAGCATGGCTTGTCTGCTATGCACCTATGCAGACATCTTCAGCATCTCAACACCTGTTCCACACAGACAGCCTCTAATCTGTACTGTCCCAGTGGTTAATGGTCATGTTGTCCTCAGGTGTCAGTGGCATGCCAGGATGGCAAAGTTGTGCTAAGCCTTTCGACAGCTGCCCAAATACAAGACTATAACTCTGTGTGCAGTACCAGCACAAGAGGCCTGACTCACATACGAGATAGCAGACACACATGTTGGAGAGTCAGGTTTGGCTACCAGAGGCTGCCATGTGTCAGGAATGCACTCCCCAAACATGTCAAACACAGTAACATGCATACCATCATCAACTGCAGCAAGGTTGAGTGGATGGGATAGAAATATATGTGTCTTTGGGGTCCAAGCAGTGTCCAGCAATGTCAGGGGCAGCAGGTGCTGATGGGTTATTCTGTTGGGGTCAAAGTAATGGCTAGGCTTGTGAGGGACCTACTGCTAGTACTCTAGTAACATCCTCTGTAAGTATGAACCTGTGGTACTACAGAACACCCAGGTGACTTGTATGAAGGCTAGCTAGGTGTGTCAAGTGGTATGTATGCAGGGTCACACTTGCCTCCATTGTCTCTCACACACTGTTGCACACATACACACCCAGTAAACATGCACATATACTGCTATACCTTGGCTATGAAAAGGTCACTGTGTTTCCACTCCACCATACTCATAATTGGTAATGTCAGCAGCCCCACAGCCTGCAGAAGACACACAGACACCTGGAACACAAACAGAATACACAGTATGTGAGACAACAGTCAATTAGCAGTACTAACAACAATAATGCATCATGGCAAAAAAGGTACATACACTTCGATGTGTATTCATGACAATTTCCAGCAGACATCACCTTACACAGCATCACATTACTACACTATACTATAGTCACCTTGTGCATCAGACCCATATTAGCATGTTCCTGCATCGATGGTATGGATAACAGGGATATGGCACAGGTATTATCACCTGCACAGGGTGTGGTGTGGGTTTGCCAGAGGCCTAGGCTGGGTCATACAGTTGACATTGTGTGTGTGTGTGTGTGTGTGTGTGTGTGTGTGTGTGTGTGTGTGTGTGTGTGTGTGTGTGTGTGTGTATGTGCGAGCATGTGTGTCTGGAGGGGTGATGTTAAACTGGGGCATGCAGAGGAGCTGTGTGTGTCTGGTGGTGACCTGCCAGTGATAGTAATATGTGAGTGTGTGTATGCACACAATCAAGTCATGTGGTTGCCCTACACAGGGGTATGTTGGACAGCCATAGACTGTACATGGCAGGATCTTCAGTTCACTGTCTCTGGCCATGGACATGGGAACTGGTTTTGCCAGGAGTCTCACTGGCACCACCAGGCACAAGGCCAGATGTGGTACTACTCCTGATGGTGACTGCTATCTGCTGGATCCATGTTCCTGACAGGACCGGCCAGGACCATGTGCCCATGGCCTGCTCCATTGTAGTGTGGACAGCACCCTCCCTTTGATAGTGCTAGTGGTACTTCCACTATGAGAGTGTGGCCATGCATGGCCACGTGGCATCTCAGCTGATCTTGCTGCTGACCTACGTCCATGTGTCCAACACCCTACTCCCACCACATCCTCCAGCACAGACATTGCATGGTTAAGCAGTGACACTGTCTCACCCCACCGTCTATCCATGACATCAGCATAATAATGTATGGCATCTCCAAGGCCACGGAGGTTGTCACTCATAGCAGGAAGTGTTGCATTCATGACACTGAACATCTGTCTGGTGTTGCATTCAAAACATGCCTGTGCAGCCATGACAGACCGAAACATGTATCTGGTGACACCTGCTGTGACACCTGCGACAGGGGCTTGATGGGCAGCAGTCCTCCTTCGAGCACCCATGTCAGTCTGCCTGTGTGGGACTTCAACAGATCTCTGGCTATGGCTAGTGTCTGCACTCACACTTGCATAGTCACTACACTAGCATGTTCCATGCCACCACCCTCCAACTGCCCATTATCTGTGACTGCTGGGGATTAGGTATGTGTTGGCATACTGACTGTATGCGGGGACATTGTGGATGAAAGTGGAATATCAACCAATGGCACAGATTCAGCCCCCAACATCCCCACCTGTGCCTCACTAAGACCACCATCATTATCAGGGTCTGATAAGACCCAGACATCAGGTCTTGAGTGGGAAAAACGCCATCTACCATGTTCACCTGTGAGGGGAAGACAACATATGTAAATTACTACCTGCACTATGATGTTTAATGATCCACGCACACACAAGCACACACACACACACACACACACACACACACACACACACACACACACACACACACACACACACACACACATGCGCACGTGCGTGCGCACACACAGCCGAGGTGGCACAAAGCCATTAAACACACCAAACAAATTCTGAATGATGAAATGCATGACACACATTCAGACTACAGCAGACACACTCTGAACAGGCCCTCAACAACATGCAGTGCAGCTATGTGCAGTTAATGTTACTACTGTTGCTATACACTTGTGAGATATGTGAGGAGTGGGAGGATGTGATGCAACTTCATCTAACACACACACTGCACCTGTGTACACAATTCTAATGTATCCCTGTATAGCACAGTGGCTAAACCTATACAAATGTATGTGCCAATATGTTACAGCACCTGCTAATAGGCTCATGTAATGAACATGCACATATTGCAATATAGCTAAGCATAACAGTCGTGTGCATGGAAAACTGACTGCTCTTAACATGCCTAGGATATTGGTGAGCAACAAAAAGACATTTACACACTCACCGGCTTCAGGCAGCTGTTCTCCAGCCAGACCAGAAGGACCTATGTAGTTGTGAGGGAGAGGTCTTATCAGGACACACACATGTGGCATTGGTACAGGATAATATCTGCATTTCTGAACATTTACAGTACAAGCTGTGATACTACTGTTGTTGTCATCAACAATAGCTGAGCACTTGTGTGCATTACAAAACCCCACCCATAAATACAGTTTGACCTGACATATGTGTCCCGAGATGGCAAAAATGCCACTCTGAATGATACAGTATTGAAGTGATGACCACTGGGTCCTTACCTGGATGCTCCTTGCCTGTTGATTGTGTGGCACCCACCTTCACGACATGCATTTGTATAGTTTCTTGGGATGGAGTGGCTGCCCCAAGATTGCCAAAGAACTCCTCTGTGGCTGCCATTGGGGCATGCATAGCAGGACCCTCACCTGTGCCTGCATGGTCCCTGGCCACAGCTGCAGCCCTTTGCCAGGCATTGTGGATTAGGTCAGTTGCCCGATGTCAGACCTGCGCATATGTGTGGTTGTGTTGCCCGACATTGTTGACTGTACCCACCAGGTCTGCCCACAGGGCAGTCTGTTGCTGCATTTCCTATCACTTCCTCCCCAAAATGAAGTTGTGATGGAGTCGCAGGGCATCCAGTATGGCTGCAGTCTCAGTGTCAGAAAATGGCAGAAGGCATTGCCTAGACATTGCACTGAAAGACATGAACAGGGAAACACATCATAGGATGTCATACATTGGCCACCATTATTTACAGATCCTGCACATACACATTTGTTAGCAGTATCCGCCACTAACACCCACATAATACCCCTGCCATTTATCAGCACAGTATGTGTGTGGGTGGTATCACCATACTGGCATTATATCATGCATTGCACTCCTGATCCTGATGTTTCATGTTCCCTCCAATGAGGACCATTAATGTGCACAATCCTCCATTCATCATTCACATCAGACAGTACATGCAGCACTTGGAAAACCACAGAGGTTCCTTACCAGGGCATACTAGGCAATTAGACATGTACCATACATCCATAGGCTATAAGACCAACCCTCTACTTGGTGTCATACATGCCCCTCAGGAGTTAACTCACTCTGGCATGCCAGGCAATCACAGAATCAACATTGCTGGGATTACTGTATGAGTGCAAGTCATGTTCCACCTTGTTAACATACACACAGACAAATACACACACACACACACACACACACACACACACACACACACACACACACACACACACACACACACACACACACACACAACCTCCACCTAGTGAGTGACCTGGACTGGCCTTGTTGGCGGCTTGATGTGTGTCACACATAATCACCCTGTGGTTGAACGGGCACTCTGTCCACATCAGGCAGGGTAGCTAACTACACCTTTGCAGGTGTAACCTGGTCAACTGGATGGTAACAGCACATAAACCCTTGGGATACCACCTTTACATTTTGTTTATAATAAGGTTTCATGCTGCTAATGTTGTGCTCATGACTTTGCCTAAAAAAGGCACTATGGGGGAGGCAAGTGCCTTTGCCAGAAGCCTAAAGCCCAGGGGAGACAGATGAAGGCCATTTCTGGCAAAGCATTGTGGTCTGTGAATCATGTACTGTCTTGTAACTGAGACTGCAAGGAGTCTAGGTTCTTAATGTGATTGCATCTCTCACATATTGTGTTCCTAGGTGGTACTACTAGAGAGTTGTCTGCGTACATAAGGCAGTTGCTGCACTGTGTCAGTATACCTGTATCAACCAGACTAGAATGAGAAAGCACAGGAAATTGTCCGTCTATGGTTATCAGCATCTGAGGAAGAGAGGTCAGGGATAGTAGAGTGGGTACTAACTGAGGACAGCACCTATAGGTGTGAATATGGCTGGATAACATCAGGACAGTACCTGGAGATGAGGGCCTCACTCACACAGGAGTGCTGGTAAGGGAAAGAAATGCAACTGAGATACCTCTCAAAGGATTATTTCTGCAAACAAGCACAAAGCCATGCAGATGCTGGGTTTATATATACCACAACAACAAAGGTAAAATAGGAACACTGGGAGTGACCAGTCAACCCTTGTCCCTGAGCTCTTAGCTCAACATCCTATGGCAGACCAGTGACAACCAGTTCACTTACTCCCAGTAAGTACAGGCAGGCCCTGGCCAACACTAGATGGCATAAAAGGAAATACAGGAATCACACAAACACATGTGAATGCAGCAAAACCTGTAACTAAACTATGCTAAAGATATTTAAACTCTTTTTAGGTCACTGTAACAGAGGTGAACAGATACACACTTACCTATGACAATAGCCTACAAACGCAAAGAAATTAAACAGATTAACCAGTTAACCAATACTAAAGCTCAGAACAGAGCCCTGTTCCAGCAGTCTTCATTCACACAACCTCTAACTGCACACTTCTGCCACTAGGATGAAAGTGAATCCTATCCAAATAAGATGGGCTGGATTAGTGCTCAAGTTATACAAACAAAGCTATATTCAGCAGGTCAGGAGGTAGTGTATGCTACAGAAAACAAGCTGTACCAGTGTCAGAAAACAAAAGTTCAAATAAGCAGTCACAATGATCCTTCAACCAGCAATTTATAACTCAGGAGGTCTTAATCTACCCTCCCCTCCCACAACAGTGCAGACCACAAACCTTCTTCATGTAAATCAACTGGCCTGAAGCCCATGTGCCTAAACCCAAAGCCTTAGCATAACAGGTAGAATTTCATCTGGCTATAACAAGCAGTAATACATGCAGCAGAATAAGTTCAACTGAGTCATTTTAAGAACAGGCAGCAAAAGCAAATTGAAGTAATAACGTTGGAATAGACAGAAATACATTAAAATGTTTTTTGTTCATAGGTTATGTGGGAAGGGATGAACCACGATAATTTCTGCGGCCCTCCCAAATGATTCTGTCTACTCAGTAGGGTAAGCTGATGACATATGACTGGAAGGTGTGTTCAAAATGAGATTTGTAGTAGGGGCGGCTAAGTCAAACGCCAACAAATATTTGAACACAGCAAGGGGGAACCCTTACATTTCTCTCTACAACTTCAAAAGAACAGAACACATTTAACAAAACAAATGTCATACTGGAATAAGATACAAAATAGATGTGACCAAAGCTTAACTAAAGAGCTTAAAACCAACATTAAATCCAGAGATGACTGATACTCAGAGCACTGCACAACACAGAAACACTTCAGCTAACTTAATTGTTTGACATACCTATTATACTGATGTACTCTTTTGTCAGAGGGAATAAACATGTAGCTTTTCCTGAATCAGTCTGTCTTTTATGAAAAAGGTTCAGACCTGTTTTGCATAGGCAGCAGCTTGCCTTTTGTAGGTAATGCTCATGAGCAGGTGATGGCCTGTGCATCAATCGGTGTCTCCCACTTGCTAATTGCATCCAGAACAGCTATGTTGTCTCTCTATCAGCCAGTGCTATAATTAAGTACTTCATGTGGGCCTTGCCCTTTTTCTTGGCCTGTGAGGAGGAGATTATCGAGGTGCAGGAGCTACAGCATCACAGAGGCTGGGTGGAAATACTGTCCACTCTTTGGATTGATGTGTTATGTTCACAGTTTTGCATGCTATGTGGGGACAAAGTCCCAAAATTATGGACAGATTGTAAGTATTGCTGTGATACAGTAAGGAATTTGCTAGAGTAAGAGGGTTTGTTTGGACATATATTTTCTGAGGGAGTTGTGGTCTGCAACTGATTTGTATATCATATACCTCTCAACTGTGCAGCTTTTCGCAGAATGTCCAGAATTATAGGTTCATAGGTTGGTATTAGGCTATTGGCCCTAGGGCCTATACAAGCCTAGCCATAACAATTCCCTGGCTATTTCTTCCCACACTATTTACTTCCCTGGACCCCTGTCTAGCAGGGCGACTGACATGATCCCCGAGGTGAATTTCCTTTCTCCCATCCAATCATCAAGGTTCCTTTTGAAGAGGGCCAAAGAGGCGCTCTGCTTGACATGTATGGGCAGTCTATTCCAGAGTCTGGGGAGTCTCTGGGTCAGGAAACTATCTCTCCAGCATGTTTTGTTTATTGTGATGACAAGATTTAGATCCCTGGAGTGTGTGGGTTTGAGGGATTGGGATTTCTTTAAGTGTATCATGTCCAACAGCTCTGGGTTTGACGTGGCCTTGTATGTTAAGCAGAAATCGCCTCGGACTAGATGATATGCAACAGAGTATAGCTGGAGTTTTTTAAGGCAGTCAGCATAAGGCATCTGCTTTAGGCCTGTGATTCTTTTAGTGAGGTATTTCTGTGACCTTTCCAGTTGTTGCAGATGTCTTGAGAGGTACATACCAAATGGCGCGTTGTATTCTATAATGGGTCTAATGAGGGATGAGTACAGTGGGACAATGACCTCCTTTTTTCTGGATGAAAAGACCTTAGTGATGAGGTGTGCCACATAGAAGGATTTCCTGACTGTTGTGGCAATGTGGTTATTAAAGGTGAGACCACTGTCCACCTGCATCCCTAAGTCTCTTATCACACTTTCAGTGTTTAGTGTACTGCCAGCTATGTGATAATTCGTGGGTACATGTTTTTTCCCAAAGGGGATAACTATACATTTCTTGGCATTGAGCTTGAGCCCATGGCTCTGGCACCAAGCATCTGTTTCTGTATGGCCCTTTTGTAGAGTATCCACATACTTTGGGGATTCAATAATGGCTCCCAGTTAGCAGTCATCTGTGAACTTTGTTAGCCAGAGTCCCTTAGTGTTGGCCTGTACTTCAGAGAAGTAGACGCCAAACAAGAAAGGTCCCAGGAATGAACCCTGAGGTACTCCACTTGTCACTTGTCTGGAGCTGGATTTGGGGTCAGGTACTTTGACAGTGTGGGTTCTGTCAGTAAGCCAGATGGCAACCCATCAAGTGACGTAGGGATTAATGCCCAGCTTAGTAAGTTTATCTATGATTCCAGAGTGAGGGATGGTGTCAAAGGCCTTGGTGAGGTCCAGATAGGCTGTGTGGACTGCCTTACCCTAGTCCACAGCTCTGGAGACTGATTCAAAGAAGTCAGTAAGGTTCAGGAGACAAGATCGGCCCTTCACGAACCCAAACTGGGTGGGGTCCAGTGTATTAAGGCTGCCAATGTCTTTGTTTATAAGTTCCATGATGATACGTTCCATGGCCTTGCAGATCAGGCTCATCAGACTGATGGGACGGTAGTTCCCAGGATACAAGGTGGATCCCCCTTGTGGAGTGGAATAACTGTAGCTGTGCACCACCCAGTGGGCATGAAGCCTGAGTTGAGGGTATGAGTAAACATGACACTTAGGTGAGGTGCCAGTTCATTTTGCAGTTCATGTAGTCATTTGGTCCCATGGATGCTGTATTCTTAGCTTTGAAGAGTGCATTTTTTACCTGTGTGGCCATTATTACTGGAATGTGGCAATCTTCAAGTATTGAGATGGGCCATTTAGGGGGTGAGACAGGGGTGAAGTTGGCACTGAATCGATCTGCCAGGATATTGGCAATATCCTTGGGATCAGTATATTTAATGCCATTCTGTTGTACCTCAGAGCAGATCTGAGCATTGCCATTTACATTCTTGACATAGTTACAGAATGCCTTGTGTTGTCTTTGAAATCGTTGGCAATTTTTTTTGTAACTAGCTTTGGAGGATTTTATGAGGGATCTCAGCTTCTTACTGAGGCTGGTAAGGGAGTTTTTTGCATCCTGGGATTTTTCTCTTTTCTGCAACAGTTTTTTTCCTTTTGTTGTAAAGTTTGTTTATGGCAGGGGACCACCAGATTGGCTTCCTTTTTTTGGAGAAGAGCATCTTGGTTCTATTTAGGATGGCATAGTTCATGCATGAGTGGATGTGCTCGTACAGTGCCTTAGTGTAGGACTCAGCAGTCGAAATTTCAGTTCCCATCTGCATGGGTGTCATGAAGTTTGTACCTTCTGACTTGAGTAGCATGAAGTTGGCCTTGGAGAAGTGTTTTATGGAGGTTTCCTTACTGGGGGAAGGGGGTGGGATGTGGATGTTAAGGGTGATTAGCTTATGGTCTGACCTGACCAATAAGGGGGTGACCATAGGTGTGGAGCATAGATTTCCCATGTTGGTAATGACCGGGTCTAGGATACTGGAGCCCCTAGTGGGACTATGGATTAGTTGATCCAGGGCATTGGAATCTATGAATTCCAAGAACCGTTGGGCAAAGGGGTTGGTGCACGAGTAGTTTTCCCAGTTAATGGCAGGGTAGTTGAAATCACCCAGTATTAGGGTGTTTGGTTGTATATTAATATTTTCCAGTATGTTTAGAAAGGTGTAGTGAGAATCTTGGGGCATGGTGGAGGATCTGTAGCAAGCTACAATTTGGATTGCAGTCTTACCTAGTGTTAGTTGCACCTGGAGAATTTCAGACGCATTGTGTTGGGCAACTAACCTGGTGGTGTAAATATCCTTGGTGAATATGGACACGACACTCCTCCACCTTTAGTGTTTTGATCCTGGTTTGGTAGCCAAAAAGTGTGGTAAGAGTTGTAGCCTGGTATTGCACGGGTGCTCTCTGGATCCTTGAACCAGGTCTCAGTTACTGCACAGATATCGATGTTCTCCATTTTTAGGAGTGCCTCAAGAGAGTTCATTTTGAAGTTTAGACTTCTAGCATTGAGTAGCATTACCTTCAGGTTTTGCATGCTTGTACCTGTTACGGTGGTGGTTTTGTCCTTTGAACTTTGCCTAAAAAAGGCACTATAGGGGTGGCAAGAGCCTTAGCTAGTAACCTGAATACTAGGGGCGACAGGTGCAAACCATCTCTGGCAAAGCATTGTGGTCTGTCGATCATGTCGTCCCAGGCAGACAGATACTGGTTCCCCTTTGAATGACACCAGAAGCTTAGCCAATTGTTGAAGTCAATCATTTTCTCCTTATATTGTGGTATCATTCTGGACTAAGGCAGGATGCTACTCAGGGTTAGGGTCATACATGCCTGGGCCACATGATCCGAGAGCTCTTCCATGTCTCTTTTCATGTAGTCCAGGGAGGTACGTCTCAAGTCATTCACTCCAACATGGACAATGACAGAGTCATATTTGTACTTGTTGTGGAGTGACTTGAGTGCATGAGTTATGTGGTGGATCCTGGCACCCGACAGGCAGCTCACTGTAATTTTCTCCTTGTTCAGCCTGGTGAGTCAGACACCAGTGTGCCTGACTTATAGAGTCACCTATGGCTAAAGTGTTAGGTACGTTGTCTTGCCTTAGGGGCTGTTGCTGGGTGGCACACTGGTGTTGTGAGCTATGTGACACTTTGGTTGTGATTGGTGTTTGTTTGCGTTTTAGCTTCGGAGGTCCTTGTTGCTTGGGCAGGTTACAGTTAAGGGCCTCCACATATGTGGATTTAGAGTTGCTATGTGTTGGTGTTGGTGGTGTGAGTTTAGAAGGGCTATGTGTTGCTTGAGGTTTAGTGTGGGTGTTAACCTTCTCCTCTTGACTATCTAGCACAATTTTGGGTTTGGCTATGCAAGTGCATCTCTCACAGGTTGCAGTGTTGGGTGGTAGGAGGAGAAGGTTGTCTGTGTACATGAGGCAACTGCTGCATTGCCCCAGTATGCCCAGATTCACCAGGTGGACAGGAGAAATCAATGGAAACTGACCCTTGGACATGCCTGGTTTGGTGCTTTTTTTAAGTACAGGAGCTGTTTTCCCTTATCTTAGCAAGGTACTTTGCAATTATAGGCTGTTTAGTGCCTATGATTAATTTCTCCTTATTAATAAGGAGAGTTGAGTGCTTGTATCAGTTTAAGGCTTCCTAGTGCTTTCCAGCAGGTATTAGAGCAAGTGCTAGTCAAAGGGATGCTTAAAGGTAAGATGAAAAAAAATGGTTTATCCTAAACACTGCAGTGTGCACTAGAGAAGTTAGATGTGAAAGTAGGTAAGTTAAGTTTTACCTGTCTAAAAAGTTAAGTTTTAGTAGAGAGTCACTATCTTTAAAACAGTAAGATAGATTGAAAGGGTGTGATCACTTTTGTATTCCGGTACTATGGAATACAGTAGAATGGCCAATAAATTTAAATAGTTGAAAGGGAGTGATTTCATGAAATGATAATTTTGTGTTTACTCACACAAGCCAGTGAAAGCAGAGATGAAATGAGATATATGGTCAAATGAACATAAGAGGCAGGCAGCTAAAAAGACAGTGGTATTTAAGAACATGACAGTGTAAGGGTGGGGGTGGGGTGGGGAAAATTTCTGCCTGACTCACAAGAAACAGAGTTGTGGTGTCTTTTGAAGTTTTAATATGCAGTTAAAAGCAGAACACAAGCAAAACACAAGGTAAAGAAAACAAATCACAGCGCTCAAAATATAAAAAGGCAATAAACCAATACAAAATACAACAAATAAAAAGCAAACCAACCTTTCCCTCACAGCAAAGTGTAGCAGAGTCTGGGTGAGCCTTTCCAATAAAGCTCTGAAATGTTTTATTTTATCCCTTAAATAGAAGGTTTAGTTCCTAGCTCCACCCCCTCAGTTCACAAATGATTAACCTTAAGTGACCTCTTCTATCTTATATATGAGTCCTTAACTGATCAGTTCTAATTTCTGCCTGACTCACAAGAAACAGAGCTGTGGTGTCTTTTGAAGTTTTAATATGCAGTTAAAAGCAGAACATAAGCAAAACACAAGGAAAAGAAAACAAACCACAGCGCTCAAAATATAAAAAGGCAATAGACCAATACAAAATACAACAAATAAAAAGCAAACCAACCTTTCCCCTCACAGCAAAGTATAGCAGAGTCTGGGTGAGCCTTTCCAATAAAGCTCTGAAATGTTTTATTTTACCCCTTAAATAGAAGGTTTAGTTCCTATCTCCACCCCTCAGTTCACAAATGATTAACCTTAAGTGACCTTTTCTATCTTATGTATGAGTCCTTAATTGATCAGTTCTAATTTCTGCCTGACTCACAAGAAACAGAGCTGTGCTGTCTTTTGAAGTTTTAATAGGCAGTTAAAAGCAGAACACAAGCAAAACACAAGGTAAAGAAAACAAATCACAGCACTCAAAATATAAAAAGGCAATGAACCAATACAAAATACAACAAATAAAAAGCAAACCTCTTTGCTCTTATTTTTGGCCTATTCCTCGTACTATTTGTGTTTGTTTGGCAAATCACTAGGATGATTAGGAGATTGAAGTCACTCAATAATAACATGAATTGGTGTTTCAGACTTCATATCCTTCAGAAAATGTATGTTAAAACAAACTGTGTTACTCTAGCAACATGTTACGTTTATAACACCAATATTTAAGATATGTCCATATGTTTGGGCCTTTGTCCCCCCATTTTGTCAGGCTTTGTCCAACTTTCTTGCAGTAAGAGGTTGACAGGTATGGTATATCATTATTTAGTGACTTCATTCCTGATATCATCCCAGTACTTTAGCAGAATCCCAGAAATGTTATGAGGAACAGGCCATAAATATGAGCCCAAAACCTGTACATTCTGTGGGAATCTTAACAGACCGTCAAGATTGTGTAGCGGTGTACTTTGTAAATGTGTGTTGGGCTGAGTAGGGAGACAGGCAGATGTGAGTGTCATAGAGTTTTTCCATTCTGACTGTGCATGCTGCTACAGTTGCTGGTGGTCTATCAGCTGTGTAGGTCTGTAGGGGCAGACTTAGACATATCCCTTAAAACCTCATGATTCCAAGTACATTGTGATTTGGGCCAGTATATATAGAAGTAGTGTGTGACTGGCAATCAAAATTCATTTGTTAAAACAGTCATTATACTCCAGAGGTCAGTCAGCTTACTGGTATGTTGCTTTGACTGTAGTGCAAATGGTTGTGGGTAGACAATTTCTCACCAATGTCTGTTTTTCCCTAGAGTTACATCCCTGCAGTGCATGATATATTTGCAAATGCATCATCAATTCCCCAGAGTTGATTTAGTGTAGTGTTGTGTTCCTCTGACTGTAGTTCAGAAGGTGTTAGGTGAAATGCTTGGCAGCTCTGTATTTTTTCCCTAATGTTACATGACTGCACTCATACCTCTCAACTGTCCAGATTTTCACAGAATATCCAGATTTTCGGCTCATAATTTTGGTCCGTTTCCCTTAAATGTTGTGGATTTCTGACAAATCACTGTGATGATGTGAGGACTGAAGTCACTAAATATTGGCAAGCATTTGGGTTTCAGACTTGAAATTGTTCAGAACATGTATGTTAAAACAAACTATGTTATTCTAGCAACTTTCTAAGCTTATAAAAATCAATGATTTAAAATATATCCCTAATTTTTGCTCTTTGTCCCCACACTTTGTCAGGCATTGTCCAGATTTTCTGCACTAAGAAATTGAGAGGTATGACTGCACTGCATGAGAGAGATATATATGTGTTTATATACATATATATATATATATATATATATATATATATATATATATATATATATATAGATATATATATATATATATATATATATATATATATATATATACTTTACACACACACACACACACACACACACACACACATATATATATATATATATATATATATATATATATATATATATATAGATATATATATATAGATATATATATATATATATAGATATATATATATATATATATATTTCACTAATTCCATAGAGTTTTTTCCCTAATGTTAGATGACCATGCTGCATGATATATTTACTGAAGCATTACTAATTCTCATAGCTCACTTGGTGTAGTGGTATGTTGCTATGACTGAAATGCACAGGCCTCTTGGTTTGAGACTTAGCAAGGGTAACTTTCTTTTTCCCTAATGTAAAATAACTGTAATGCATGATATAGTTACAAAAGCATTAGTAAATCTCATAACACATCTGGTGTAGTGATTTGTTGCTGTGGCTGTATTGCACAGGGTCCTGGTTTGGAGACCTGCCAGAGCTGGTTATTTTGTTGCTGGGCAGAACAGAGGCTGATTGAGACAGAGTGCTTAAAGCAGTTTTAAGCAGTTTTATGTGGTTTTGCACAACACTAAGCGGTGCCAAGAGGCACTTTTTAGCTTCGCTTAGTGACGCTTATTCCCACTTAAACCCACGCTAATTTAAAAAAAAACAAAAGGAAAAAGGGTGATAGTAAAGTGGCAGAATGGGGGCAAGCAGGGGGAAAAACAATGTGAAATGGGGACAAGCAGGGGAAAAACAATGTGAAAAGCAGCTAGCGATGTGCAGGACGGGTGAAGGAAAGGACCCTGTCTCTCCATTTTTTTCTGCAGCAACAGCTGTGAATGATGTGCACAATTTGGAATTTAGAGCCTCACACTACACAGGGAGGGGTGTGGGTGACATACATTGGTTGAGTAATTCAAGGGTAAATTGATTGACATCAGTGTATGTGGGGGCAAAATGGAGAGCTATGTATGGGATGTGATTTTTTTTAGGGGGGACAGATGACCCCCTTTTTTTTAAGGTGAGAGTGGGATGTTGGGGAAAGATTGTAGGTATGTTTGGGGAGGTACATTGGGGAGGAGAGGTTGCTTTTGCAGACAAACAAGGCAGACAAGAAAACAGACAGGGGTGGTGTATGACACATGAGGGGGTAAACATGTGCCCCCAGATGGAAACAGTGGGACTGAGCTCCCCACCTATGGGCAGTCACCACTGCCCCTTCACGGCCCCGAAGGTGGCTGTGCTGGGGGCTGGAGAGGAGGGGCAGGCTGCCCCTTGAGGTGCGCCAGCCTGCCCTTGATCTGACTCAGCATCCATCCAAGTATGTCTGGCTGACCCTGCGCACCATACTTCAGAACTTTCTGTGGGTGACGGGTTCCTCTTCGTGCCTGCACCAGGGGGTGCAGGCCCCATCTCCTGAGGTGGTTCCACCCAAGGGTGGTGCAGGACCAATGCAGGAGGAAGTTCTGGGTTGGGTCCCAGACATGCTGGGGCTCGGTGCTGCATCCAGGTGAGGTGGGACAGGTGGATCTGCTGGGATATGCCTTTCTAAACGTGGTATGGTGTTAAGGTTTTTCAAAATGTATTGGTTAGTCATGAACCAAACATTTCAAAATTAGTTATAACAGCATGTGTGGGTGTTCCAATTAACCCAGAACAACAGAAGTGAAACAAGTGCATGGCAAACTGAACACATGCATAAATGGAATAACAGTCAGCATTGTAACAGCATGCCAGTTACATTTATGGCGACAGGCCACCAACAATGGTATTTGAACAAAGTATGTTAATATGCAACCAATTAAATATATGACCAATAATAGAACACAAGTCCCAACATTAGGATTTGAGAACAACATACCCGTAGTATATGAATAATAATTATTGATGCAGGTATGGGGTGGGAGAGAAAAAAGTCCATTAACAACTTTAAAGCTTCCATTTTTCACAACAGTACTGCTCAATACTCTACAGGTCTGCCCTAACTTTACATCTACCTATGGCCCATAACTTCTGTAGCACATACATAACTGTTAAACTGACAACCTGGAATGGTATGGGGCAAAGTGTGACAACTCTGGGTACATGACTAGAGTGGAAATGTATATGTCAGTGTTACATATATGACGAATAAGGTGTACCCTGCACTGATCTTGTGTGAGTGTGCTACTGGCGTACTTCACCTGAATTCATATCTGTGTCCAAGGTTATTCATAGCAGTGACCACTAGCCATGACAGTGTGATATTTGAGAGACATGTATCAGGAAGAATGCATGGTGTATGTACCTATCCTGCTGTCATTTTCAGGCATGGGGATGGACAGTGGAATGGCTGAATACGTTTTATTAGTATACCCTTCTTACAGCTACTCTGAACATTTCTTTACCTGTAAGACATGTGGAGAACATATCTGTTAACACTACCTGACTGCTTCTGCAAATATTCAAGATTACTTGAGTGTAAATATTCACACATCTTTGTACCACTCCATGGATTCAAACCATGGTCTGGGTCTGCAAAAATTAACAGCAAAGCTATTTCTCATCACACTGAGCTTCTGGGGAACCTCTGTCTCTTGCTTGAGTGATTTCTGCCTAATACTCTCATAGGTAGACAGTCTGACCTTGTAATCTAAGTGTAGTGTCACCAAAGGCTGTGGTGACAGTTGAACATATATGCCTGAGATTCATGCATGACAGATAGTGTACTTGTGCATTAATCTTCTGAAATAATAAGATCTGGAATGCAAAGGTTAACACAAGGCAATGCTGAAGGGGACACACTATAATACATTACAAATTACTATTCAAGGTTCAGATGTTAGTGCAGGACATATTTCATATTTCATATTTCATTTATATCTTGTTTTACAGCTCCACAGTCTACAGTTTTGCAGAACAGCTGGCTATCAGAACAACCCTAGTTAATGCATGCTGTCAAAGCCATATTTGCTGTGAAGCACCTGTACACATTCTATTTCTTTAACACCATACCAGATTAAACACAACAGTTTGTGGCATAAATCTTTATTTGAGTAAATGACACAGTACTTTATTACAGTTGAGATCCTACATTCAGTAGTACTGCATATCCTGTAGATCAATATTGGTCTGACAAACTTTATTTATACAGTACACAGAACACACCATACGTACTGGCAGTAAACAATGTACTCCTCCTTATTTATTGCACTATATACTGTAAGATGGATCTGTACTCACCAGACTCTCAGCCCTCTCCTCTGCAGCTGTAGGAGAAAAAGCAACCATTATGCATGCATGTCTATCACATACTCAGGCTAGAATTTGTTACAGCTATGGGTGAAATACTTACAAACTATTGGGGCATTTTCGTCTCAAGCTTCTTGGATCCATTGGGCCAAGAGTGCTGCCTTTCTCTACTGTAGGTCGGCATAGTGATGTCACACCTGCTCACCAGTTTGGGGGATTCCTTTGGCACTGGTGAGGCATGTTCCAGACGGTCCTAGGCCTCACATTTGTATTGGGAGCCCTGGTACTGGCCCTACAGCAGTCTGTCATCATGGTGTTGCACAAGAAGCCCAGCCATGACCCTGGACTCCAAAATGCCCCAGTGCTGCACCTGAAAGTGCACTCCCCCTCCAACTCCAGACATAGCTCCTACAGCGATCAAACTACAACAGGTTCATATTCCTGCCTGTGCAATTTAAATAAGGCCATATACCCACCCTTTGCCATCACTGAGCTGTTTTTAAAAATGCTGAGCACATCTCAGCTCAGCGGTACGCAAATCTGCTAAGCTCAGTTGAGCAGTGCTTAAAGGGGCAAATGCTGATGGTATATTTCAGAAAGTTGGCAGAATTGCAAATAGATGAGTAGAATTATTTAAGTTTTGGCTCATTCACTTTCCAAACAATATAAATGTTGTTTATAAAATGAAGATAGCAGTCTATGTACTGGTTATATATCGACCAATAAATGAATACTTCCCCATTGCAGTTCCTTCTGGTTTGTTTGTTGATCTAGTTACTGAATTTAAAGTAGTTGCTGTCCAACAGAGCATGCAACAACCTGGTGACTATAGCTCAAATTCACCTGGGAGGGTACCTCTCTCTCCCTAATCAGGGCCCCTTCTACTGAATTTATGGAGTATAAATGTGATAAGCCAGTACATAAGGCTGCAAAATAAGCAGTTCTTCTAAATGTAAAGTCTTAATTTCATATGGTTTGTGTGGTATCTTGCAGCTGTGGCCTCAGTCCATTTCTGTTACATGTCAGAGGTGCAGACAGCCAAGAACTGGATGTTGATACCCTTGATACTAAAGGTGAATTGATTGTGACTTTGACAGAATATTGAGTAAACAACACAGAGACACATTGGATTGAAGTCTATATCTAGAATAAACTCTTCAGGAAGTAATGTGTTCTATGTGGCCGGCAGTTTCCTGTAACTAGTTCAGGTATCCCTTCAGGTAGTCTGTTGGTAAGGCTGTCAAAGCAGTGATCTGGTAGCCTGATTAAGCAGATAACTATGAATAAAAAACTGTGCTGTTCCTGGGCTATTGTGTGAAAACACAATATAATAAGAGATGTAAGGTCTAGGGGTTCAGCTAGGCTTTCACAACTGGCAAATCATTATTTTAATGTGTTAAAACATTGTTATTTTATGAAGCTGTGGTTTTGCATTCATAACTGTCTAGATAGGGACTTTTGTATATTTAAACTGTTGTGATGTTATAATATTAGTATATTCAGACATATGAAGCTGTAAGGGATATAGCTTCTTAGGTGGGAAGTGCAGTCAAGCTTGCTAACATGCAAAACCACTGCTTGCTAGTATTAATTAAGGTTCTAGATTTTATTTATTTATTTATCATTTGTTGACCGGGAAAGTCCGACTAGGTTCCACAGAGCCTATTTTCAGCGGAGGCCCGGGGAGAAATGCTCCAGATGCATGTCTTTGGAATGTGGGAGGAAACTGGAGTACCCAGAGGAAACCCACGCGAACACAGGGAGAACATGCAAACTCCACAAAGAAGGCACCCCAGCCGAGAATCAAACCGGAGAACCTCTTGCTGTGAGGTGACAATGTTAACCACTGTACCACTGTGCCGCCCATTAGTCAGTTAATTGTCATAACAACAATAACTATGATAGTGTACTATATATACCACAGATAAATATTTAAAATATGTAAATATATATATATATATATATATATATATATATATATATATATATTTATAAAAAACTGAGGCTCACTGACCTTCTTTATGACTAAATGGAAAGTTCAGAAAACCTAATACATGGTTAAATGGCTTGTATAGTTGGATTTCAAAGTCAGAGTGACTCAAATTAAACAGAACTGATTTGATTGAATCAGTTCTGCTTGATTTGTTAGACTCTCTGACTTTGAAATACAGCTATCCAAGCTGTTTCTGTACCCACTTTACATGTAGTCAGAAAGAAGAAGGTCAAGGAGTCTTACCCAGCTAATTCATTGCCCGGGAAGTACCAGTTTTCCCTGTGGTTTAATGTTTTCCTTATGGGTGGAAGACGTCTTACCTCCTAAGACTGTAATACTATTGCAACTCACAACAAGGATATGTTTATATATGTACATATAAATATACACAGACACACATATATATATTTCTTTAATTATGTCTATATAAGGATCCCTGTGAGGTAGCTGAATGTTATTTTTTTTCAGGTATGTGCTGTGCTTGGAAAAGTATTCAAGAACATGTATTTCTAAGTGGTTAGTTTTTGAATTCATTAAACAGAGAATCATTGTTTTTAGCAGGTAAGTGGCAATTCAGTTGTTAATGCTGAAACTTTCTGATACACTGAATGTAGTGAATGCTCCTAACCCTAACCCCAGTTGTCCCCTTGCACCATCTTAGTACGTGCTATCCCTAACCCTAACCATAACCCTGGCCCTAACCCTAACTCTACACCTTATCTTAGAAAAAAACACTTCCAGAACACAGACTTAAAAGACCACAAAAGGAAATTATTTTTCTTTTGTGATCTTTTCTGTTTTTGTTATGTTTGATTTTTGATAAGTGTGTTTTTCAGTATGCTGGCATTAATCTACAGTGGCTTGATGTTTGTGTGTTTCCTTCATTTACCATGAACCCATATATATATATTAATCCAATGTCTATAACAAACATGTCAAGAGCTTTTTACATCAAAATAAAAAAATGTGCATATTCAAAAAACCTTTTAATGAATGCAACTTTTTTACTGTTTAGTACAACATTAAGCCTTCAGCTGTTTCTTCCAGTTCTGGCATATTTGATATGATTATCCTCTATCTCTCTCTCTCTGGACATGTTATCTTCATTTTGGGACATTTCTTACTGCCCTATAGCTCTACTAGAGGTTTGAAACTTGAAGAGTCTTTCTCTCTGTATCTGTTTCCAATCACATTTCTTACGGTCTGTATTTTCTTGTACCAGGACCAAATTAAATCCAAGAAGAAACTAAATCCAAGACCCCCACTTGAGAAAATAAAAAGTAAACCTGCTTCAGTTCCATCTTTTGTCAACGATATACCATTTGCTACTCTCAGGCAGTGTAGGAACTGCCATATGTCCAGACAATAAACTTGTAGTTGACATGAATAACTGAATCCATGAGAAGTGCAGATATCTGTGCAATCTTGAGACACCTCTCTCACCTAATAGGATGGCCCATGAGCATCACACACTACCACTCACATTTCATCACAACCACACTAATCTGACTTATGCACAGGCTGTAAAAAAGTCACTATCAAAGCTTCCTAGGATTAAGTCGACTCAACAACTGTCCGCAAGCACATCAGCAATATGCTCAAGACAGCAAAGGATCACCAGGAGGTAAATGGTAACAAACCATCTAATACCTCAGATTCCACCAGTAAAGCAGTAATGTCTTAGTAACAGGTAACTCTGCTGTCAGCCGCACTGACTTCACACTCACGTCTGGACTAAGAGAGGGTTACAGTTAGTTGTATTTCTTGTCCCAGGATCAATGGTGTCACAAGTGCTCTTAAGTCCCTCTCACTGGAAAAATATGGTTACAACATAGTGGTTGTCTGTGTAGGTGTGAATGGATTGGGGTTCACAATGACAAAAGACATGCAGAGAGATATGTCAGTTCTCATCATCTGTGTCTTGAATACAGGAAAGACACTGGTCCTGAGTGGAATCATTCCTTCACTAAGAATATCTGTATATAAATAAAAAAAAAAATGATTGGCTCCAACAACTGGCTTAGTAGTTGGTGTCATTCAGAGAGGGTCCAGTACCATGCATGGGCTCATCTATTGTCATCATCTCTGCAGAGTGGCTAAAGCCCTAGTTTCTCTCACAGTGCCTTTTTAGGCAGGGTCCAACTAATGGATATTCCAGTGTATCAGATATCAGTATAGCCATTTCCAGCCCTAAATAGAACATATTAAGGTGTCTCTTTCCACTGACAGAAATCTTTCACAACAAGCTGCCTGATCTGAAGGCTCCCCTACAACATGAACCCATACATGTCAATGTAGCTATTTGAAACTGGTTTCAATGTAAATCTAGCACTCTCTATACCAGGGCTTTACACCTACCATGCGTTTTAGGGTGATGGAAACTGTTGTGATGTTTTCATAATTGCCAAAAATGCACCACCTACAGAAACATTCCCAGAGATCCAGAAATTGAACTCCTTAAACTCCAACTTCCCATGAACAAGACAACTTATCAACTTATAACGTGCTATAAGACAGCCTCAGTGCCCTTGATGATCAGGTAAGATTCCAAAGTACACTTGAGGAACTATCTGTTACCAGAAATGCCTTTATAATAGGAGATTTCAACCACCCTTCAGTAAACTGGAGCATATATACCTTCAAAGTCTGCTATGCTCAGAAATTCTTAGAGTTTATAAATAAAAAGTATGTGGGCCAGACAGTTAACAAACCAGCAAAAAACGTAATATTCTTGATCTGGCCCTAATTTATACGGTCACTGCATGCATTACTCCTTCATTTTTTCCATCTCTGGTTATTTCTGACCATAAACTTGTAACTTGTTCTTTCAAAATCTCTAAAACGTCTGGCATTAATAATTCTGAATTCAAGGAATTCAAATGGGCAGACTTCCTAAGACTTTGTGATGACATATCAAAATTCACTTATAACATCATCATACCAAGCACTGACGCAGATGATAGTTAAATAAAGGAGATCTGTTCTCACACATTTATATATGTCTAGACCTCTCTGGCCATGCTACAGCTAAATACAATGGGAATTTTAAGTATAAATCACAATGCCAGTCTTGTGGGTTAAAAGAAATGCTATTACAGCAGTAAAAATGTATGTATTATTAGCATTTGTTAGTCAGAAAAGTCTGACTGGACCATGGCAGACCAGTTTTCAGTGGAGGCCTGGAGAGAAAAGCTTCAAATTAATAAATGAAAAAAGAAAAAAAAAAAAAAAAAAGACATATCCCGGAAATTATTTTATTTCACAGAATTACATTTCACTTTCACTGTAGCAATAATAATGCTAAGAACTTCCATTAAGTTAACAGAGAGGTGCAATAGAAAGTGCATATTGTTTGGTAAGATTTTCTAGGTGTGAATAAACTATTGTTTCTTCTGATGAAAGTCCAGAAGCTTAGATTATGCAAAAAGACAAAAAGGGCACTACAGAAGTCTTGCAGCAGATCTAAAACTCCTCATATTAAATATTATATCAAGGATATCAGTAAAGAACTAAAAGCAAATTGTGAATTTAAATTAGCTTTTGAATTCAAGGATAATTATAAATTAGTTACATTAGACTTAAGATATAACATTAAGCAGTGTTCTAAACTTACCCAGAATGAAACCAACTGCTCAGACCCAGTAGCAGACATAGGAAATATACTAGCAGATAAATTTAGTGCAGACTTTACCCAAAACAACTATCTTAATTCCACAAATTCCATGTCCCTTACACATCCTAATATCACAAAGGAACACACACCGGGGGTGTGCTTTAAGATCCAAAACACTACTTTCATGGGCCTTGATAATTGACCTGAATGTGTAATAAATAATACCAACCATGTCCTTGCAGAACCCCTCCTTAAATTTTTTATCTGCACTTAGCTACAGTATTTTCCCAAAGTATGGCAAAGTGCAGTGTTGATGCCCCCACACAAGGGTGGCCCTACCGTTAGCCTAATGGATCTGATTTGAAAGCTATGGAATGTATCCTATCTGTCCTCATAAGCGATGATATCAAAAACCTTATCAGGCGAGACCCATATCAGTTTGTCTTTCTCAGTGGGCGATCCTGCCTACTCAGTTTAGTTAATTTCTTTGAGATGGTCAGACAGGATGTAGACAGTGTTCATTCTTTTCACACAATGCCAAAGCATTCATAACCGTAGTCCACTATACGCCATGCTGGGCAACACTGTACTCCACTATACTCCATGCTGACACCATTCATTTGGTAAGTGCTTCAAATGTAGTTTGACGTGCTGAGGTTAATAGCCCACTTTTACATCATTATTTGGTAGACTGAGTAACATCTACTGCAGTCTCAGAGATACCTTTTATGAAGACTGATATGCTTTTCAGGAGTTTGTTGTCTATTTCTACTGGCACATCTTTACAATTGACATATTTACTGCTAACACCCCTAGCTCCATGTGAGCAAAACTCATTTGTTCATCTGTAAATACGCTTGACCCACATTCAGCTGGTCTATTCTAGTCTATGATCTCATCTCATCTCCTATACGATTCTGATTGGTATCTAGTTGCAACACAACAGATTTATTTACAATATTTCAATTTAATGAATATCTGACAAGTTTATTGAGCATTCCAAATTATTTGACATTCCCAAGCTACATTTTGCTCTATCAGATTTCTCAGAGGTATAATTATCTCAGACGTATACGGTACAAACCCTACAAAATACTGCATTGTGTCAAGAAACCTTTGTAATGGCTGCTTATTTTCTGATTTTGGTATTTGTACAACTACTTTGACTATATCTGCATAAGATTTAATTCCCTCTGATTTCCTGTGATATTAAACTATGACCCATGTATTCCTGTGATATTAATCTATGACCCATGTATTTCAGATTTGCACCATTTAGTTTATATTTGCAAATATGCAATGATCCCACTTAAATCCCACCTTACCACCTTATACCTCTCACACTTTTAATACCCACCTACTGCAAGTGCCCTATCTCATTTGCATATCTTTCTCTTTTTGTTGATTAAAAAAAAATTCTAACTTTTGTACTGCATGTTATGCTCGTTATTGTAATGTTTATGTAAACTTCATTCTTAGGTCGTTTGTAAATTTCTAATGTTCTCATGTAAAGCACATTATTGTAATGTTTGCATAAAACTTCATTGTCAGATGTTTTTCTTTTTTGTAACTTTGTTATAACTGTCTGAGCTTTTCTCCTCGTGTCTCCGCTGAAAACGGGCCACTGGTTCAGTTGGACTAACGTGATTAACAAATGACAAATAAATAAACAAATAAACAAACAAATGAATAAATATTTTGAAATCACAATGTCTTAATCAGTTTGAGAGCTGTATCAGTCTTTTATCAAGCTCTTCTTTTACCTGACCCCACCTAATAAATCATCAGTTATGTTAATAACACCTTCTAAATCTTCAGCTACCCTACCTATACATATGGTACAGATCAAACAGTAAACAAGTATAAGGAATCCTTACCTTCCTAATGACATATTAAATGCAAACATAGCGTTAGCTTCCACAGACTCTGTTTTGCATCTAGGACTGAAAACAACTTAACATTCGGTAGTCAGACCAAACATGGAAGCAATGAATAATGTTCTTTTAATCCATTTATTAAGATCTCACTGCTCAGTGCAATTGTGGATCTCCCATTAACTGACAACGGTGACAATGCATTTCACCCATTTGTTTGCCTCTTACTGCTTCTTTATAATACTTCCAGAAGATATGCATGTTCTTCTAGCTAGTTCATTAGCATTTACATCTGTATAACTCATACCTTGCAAGATAACATATGTGTTTACGGAATAAATGTCAAGGTGACATCCATTGTTATGTTATGCTATATCTATAAAATTGTATTTCTCAGAAAACAGCATCAAATAAATGGAGGGAGTCCACACCACAATCATCAGAAACTGAGGGAAATTAATCAGATGCATTCTTGAATGGGTTATAGTAAAGGCAGAGAGGGCTCTTTACCTAAAAGCTCCTTTCTACAGGACATGTTTCTGGTGATACAGTTAGTTTCATGAAGGAAAGTTTGTAGAGGTCTGTTAAGAAGCTTTCTCTCCAATATCACTAGGATAAAGCTTGTAAAACTGGATCAGTGTAAGCTTCTGCCTATAACCCCCTTTACTGACTCATTCCATGATACTTGTCTTGAAGTTTAAAAGGATACGGATATCACACAAGGCCATCACGTTTTACTGACAGCATAAGGAGCAATGTCTTCTCTTTAACAATGCAGTGGCTGACTCTTCAGCAATCAAATTAGAGTCTTATAGGGCTTGGATCTTATCCTTTTACCAAGGATGTCACCAGCAGCTAAAGAAAGCAAGAGATTTTGGGTAGTTTGCTACAGTGCTTTACATTTTATCTAAACTGGGTGTCAGAGCTTTAAATTACCAAACTGTATGGCGCCGTACCATATTAACATTCAATAGCAGATCAGTGATTCACCTAATCAGATGGCAGGTTTCACATAAAAAGGCTTTTGAATTGACAAAAACTGTAAGCAAGGTTTGAGCCTACATAAATATATATGGTTATTATGGTACCATTCTTTGTTTTAGAGCTGCTCTCTATAGTTCATTTACTAGGAGACATGCAGTACTAAACACAATCTTTCCTAATTATATAAATAAAGGCTGGGATTCTGAATGCTTCTTTGAGAAGGTTTTTATTTTTGGCTTCTTGTTTCACTTATGCAACAGCTACAGTAAAGGACTAAATCAACTCAGAATATTAAAAAGAGTGCAAGTAAAAGGCAGAATTTTTTATGTGGTGCAGTAGGTCAGCAACATAATGTCTTAATAGAGATTAGCAACAGGTCCCAAACCTTTTACTATAAAACATCAGATTTACTTGACCACACTAGTGCTTCAAGCATTCTGGGCATCCCAATAAGAAAGCCAGTTACAGAGGCAAAACAAGGTATAGGATTTTAGTTGAGTTGTTTCTGGTCCCAAACAATGAAAGTTAGCAGAAACCTATATCATATCTGTTAAACCTGAAAACATTTATGAAAACGTTAACTCTAAATGTCGTTTTCTTCTGCAACAAGTTACCTTTCTAGTGACTCTGAATTTGTAGTATATATAACAGTTTGTAGGATAGCTACGTTCATACCCAAGTTTTGAAGCCTCATGGGAAGTTTTAAATGTTCCTTGTGGCTTGTTCTTAGTATCACTTTACTATCTTGTTTTTTGTCCTTTCTACTGCACCTAGAATGTTTGCAAAATGTTTAGAACTGATCTTTGCATGCCTGCCATGGAAGATAATTCAGATTTATCCTTAGCTGGATGGCCTCCTCACTCAAGTAGAGTTTTGAAGAAATTGTTCTCTACCTTGCAAGATTCTCTTCTGAGTTTTGAGCAGCTAGATATCTCTTCACTATACAGTATCAGACATGTTTTGCTCTTAAAAAATGATGTACTTTTGTAGGCAAACACTGAATTCTCTCTCTCTCTCTCTCACACTCTCTCTCGGGAGAAATTTCAGTTAATAAAAGAAATTCCTCTGTCTAGCTAATAAAGAATACCAGACTGGGATTTATGTCCTCCTCAATTCTGGTCGTTCCTCTGACAACAGTCTGCATGAGAAGAATTTACTGCTATGTAAGGCATTAGTGAAATCCGAAGGGTAACTGTTAAAGTCTTCCTGTTTCACCATCCTTTTCCAAGGAGTTACAGTGATTAATGTAACTGTCTATGAACCCCGGCCTCCTCTTCATTCCTCTTTGTCTAAGTCAGACGTTAATCATGGACACCTCAGATGATGCTTGGGGTGTCCATTCTCAGTAGATTCAAATTTAGGGAATTTGGATGCCAGCCCAGAGGAAAAAGCATGTAAATATAAATAAAAGTTAGCTGCTCTCCTACGACTGAAGTTCTTTCAGTCATCCAGTTAAAGTGCTCTGCAGATATTAACAGAAACTGCCACAGTGATATGATACATATCCAAGCATGGACCGCTAATTCTTACCAGTTGTGCAGATTGAGAGTCATTATTTGGGAATACACAGTTCAGTTAAACATAGTTCTGCAAGCAATTTACAATTCTGGTCAGCAGAATAAAGCAGTCAACACACTAAGGAGAAATAAGTTAGTCATTCATTCATTCATGAATGGACAAAGCTGTGATCCTACATATAGTGAAGAAGTGGGTTGCAGCAGAGACTCTATAGGGTGTTCTATAGGGGATGAGTTGTACAGACCAACCACTTTTGGCATCTACTATGATGTGCAGTATCCTCAAGATAGGAGAACACAGATCACAGACTGCATGCCAGTGGCAGGGCTAGCCATTCAATGGTATAAAATATCAGTCTAGGTGATTCGGTCATGTTGACTAATGTCGCCAAATGGGCATGGGTAGTTACTGGTGATAAGTGGGTTGAGGATCTGGCCTATTCTGGCCTATGCTAGGGACCCATGCTAATGGTGGGAGGGGTGTAAGTGTCTCTGTTGGCCAGTGTGTACCTGCCATAAAGCCCAGCAGCCCTGGGTCAATAAACTACTGGCCACCTGATGTCTAGTTGCCTAGCTTGCGTTACCTGGAATAGCTCTGCTGAGCAAAAGCTGGACATAAAAGCAGTCAACCTGCCAAACATGAACTCAGAATTGTTACACTTAATGTGGGTTCACTAGTGGGATGCAGCTTGGAAGTGGATGACATGATGATAAGTAGGAGGATGGATATCCTATGTATCCAAGAGACAAGATGGAAGGGCAGTGGAGCAAGGCCGCTTGACTTGGGATCCGGTGTCTACTACTCAGGAGGGGGACAGGATAGAAATGGTGTGGGAGTTGTGATAAGAGAGAGAGAGGCTTCAGAAGGCAGTGAGGGATATCATCAGAATATAGTGACAGACTCATGGAAGTCAGACTCCAATGTAATGATAAGGCA
Organism: Protopterus annectens; assembly: GCF_019279795.1. Taxonomy (NCBI): domain Eukaryota; kingdom Metazoa; phylum Chordata; order Ceratodontiformes; family Protopteridae; genus Protopterus; species Protopterus annectens. The sequence goes on from NC_056728.1 coordinate 991,543,259, forward strand.
GTATTCATAATCTCAGCCTATGCTCCATAGCAGGGTTGTGAAAGTGAGGAAAACAGTGCATTCAGACAGCAGTTGCAGGGCCTACTAGATAAAGCAGGACATGAATTGGTGTTGATAATGGGTGACTTAAATGCACATATCGGGACAGACAGAACAGGATACGAGCACTGCCTGAGTCTACATGGGTGGGGAAATTGGAATAAAGAAGGAGAGGCCATTCTAGACTTCTTTCTAGAATATTACTTGATAGTAGCCAACACATAGCTCAGAAAGAGAGACAGTCACAAGCTCACATACAAGAGTGCCCAACATGCAACTCAGGTAGACCGCCTTCTAGTTAGGAAAAGGCACTGGGGTAGAATCAATGATTTCAAATCATCCCCAGTGAAACAGTCAGCCCACAGCATAAACCACTGCTTGCCACAATCAGCTGCAAGTAGTGGTCAGAGAGGGCTCTAAGGTCAACAGTGACCAGGCCGAAAACCTGGAAGTTGACTGGAGAGAAAATACAACAGTTCAAGGAGTTACTTAGGGCTGTAGCAACCCAAGAAGAGGAGGAAATAGATGGAGTTGGAAAAGAATGGCAGCATCTCAAAACAGCATATGTGAGGACTACAGAACAGATATGTGGCCGAGTCAGCTATGGAAATAAGGTACATAAGCAAAGCACAATAGGAAAGCTGATGGCAGAATGCAGAAGTCCAGGAAGTCATCAAAACAATTAAGGAGTGAAGGAAAAATGGGAGATAGAAAAGAGCAACCAGGCTAGGAAGGAATTCAGTTGCCTTAAAAAGCCATACAGGAACTTGAAAAGAACAAAAATTTGGTAATTTTACCTGCGGATGAGGGAGGGGCTGTGGTTGTTATGGACTGGGCACAATATAATGCTGAAACATAAAGGCAATTGAATGATGGGTGTTATTACATGCATATGCCTTTAGATCCTAGTTTCAGTTTTAAGAAACAAATTGATGAATTTCTTTTGTCTGCTAAGGAAGAGGGCACAGTATCTGACACGGTATTGTATTATATCAGACACGGTATTATATCATTTGACAATGTCTGATCACAGTAGTCAATATCTATATTTACTTCCGAAAATACATAAAGATCTTAATCATCCACTGGGGAGACCCATTGTGTCAGGGAAAGGTTTGATCACGGAACCACTCTTTCAGTTTCTGATGAAGCATTTACAACCTCTAGTCAAATGGGTTCAGTCCAGGGTCCAAGATACTACTGAATTTTTACAAATTATTTCGGATATGCAATTGGAACCAGGTTGGTTGCTGTGTCCTCTGGATATATCTGTGTTGTATACCAATATTCCCCATTTGGCTGGGTTACAGGCCCTTGAATATTGGTTATACAGATCTGAACTTTATCCACTAGGGTTCAATACCTTCTTGAGCTGTCTAGCAGAACATGTTTTGACTAAGAATGTTTTTTACTATCAAAACAAATGTTACTGGCAGGTTCAGGGTACAGCGATGGGGGCATCTTTTGCCCCCATTTATGCCTATCTTTTGCATGGCTTTTTTATTTATTTTATTTTATTTTATTTTACATTTGTTGACTGGGCTAGTCTAGCTGGATATATGTCCATTTTCAGTAGAGGCTCGGGGAGAAAAGCTCCAAACACAAATAATGACAAAGTTAACAATACATAGAACCATAAAGAATCACAATACAGAGGTAGCATTAGTCTAGAGAACAGTTATAATATTAAATTTGTAAACTAAACAATTTTAGTAAAAATTAAACTAAACAATTCTACAAATACACTAGAAGGTATGAGGAAGTATTAGTTAAGGGAAAAGAATCTATATATTATTCTAATATTCCAGAATAGGAGTAGTAAGTAGATTTGGAGGCAAAGGTTGCAGGAGTAGGGATAGGGTTATGAATAGAAAGTGAAAAAAGATGTCAGTCTGGGTTAGTAAATGGACAAAGCCAATGAGCTTTCAGATGTTCTTTAAGATGTTTTTTAAAAAGAGAAGCAGAAGCAAGGGTAGATATTTCAGCAGGAAGCTGGTTCCAGGATTTTCCTGCAGTGTTTGAGAAAAGTGAATCCCCAGCGTTGTTGTTAGCTTTATTTGAGGAAATTAGAAGCTTGTTAGCAGACCGTAGTGTAGCTAGATTAGCATATGGTGTAATTAGATTAGTGAGGATAGGGGTGTTGTTAGGGTAGTATAGGATCTTTTGCGTAATAAGTAATTGTTGACAGAGTATATGGTTTTGCAGTTCTAGCCATCCAAGTTGCTTGAGGTTAAGGCAGTGGTGAGTTTTAAAGGGGGAACTTGTGATGAATCTAGCTATACTATTATAACAGGTGGAGAGTTTGGAAAGGTTATTATTGGATAGGTTGGTATATATAACAGAGGCATAGAAGAGGGTAGAAATAAGGTGGGTTTGGGCAATTGCTTTCCTTGCTGGAGGGGTAAGGAAGGGTTTTATTCTATAGAGGGTGCCCAGTTTCCTGTTAACAGACTTTATAGTGGAGTTTATGTGTTCATCGTAGTTGAGATGATTATCAATAGTTACACCTAGTAGGCAGGTTGTAGTCTCTGGGTTGATGTTGGTACCATTGTTACAGGTTAAAGAGAAGAAAGGAATGGGTGATTTATGAGTAGGAGTAAAAAGCAGTAGTTTTGTTTTGTTGGGATTTAGGAGGAGGCAGTGTTGCATAAACCAGTTTTCAACATTCTGAAAAACAGTTTGGGTGAGGGAGTGGAGAGAGGATGTATTCTTGGCTGTACAGATTAAGGTGGAGTCGTCTGCATATTGAATGCAGGTGGCTTGAGGTATGTTCATGTGTAAGTTGTTAATAAATAAGGAGAAGAGTAGGGGACCTAAGATAGAGCCCTGGGGTACTCCAATATTTACTGGAAGTAGTGAAGACAGATTGTTATGCCAAAGTACCGCTTGCTGTCTATTTTCCAGATAAGACCTAAACCACTGTATGGCTTGAGGATCAAGTGAGTGAGCCTTTAGTTTGTCTAGTAGTAGGTTATGGTTAACCATGTCAAAGGCTTTTGACAGGTCAATGAATAGTGCAGAGGAAAATGAGTTATTGTTACGATTTTTATATATAGAGTCAGTAAAGGATAAAAAGGCAGTAGATGTGCTATGGAATGGCCTGAAGCCATGTTGGCAGTTTGTCAGTAGGTTATTTTGTAGTAAGTGGTTAAGTAGTTGTTTGTGAATACATTTTCCATTATCTTAGCTAATGGGGAGAGTAGAGCAATAGGGCGAAAGTTAGAAAGCTCAGTAGATGGCCCTCCTTTATGTAGAGGGATGATATGGGATATCTTCCATAGAGCAGGGATTTTGCCCTCAGAGATAGTTCGGTTAATAAGGATAGAGATGGAATAGTCTATGGCTTTTGCGGCTATTTGTAGGTATTCGGATGGGAGATGGTCAGCAGAAGGGGTGCAAGGTTTCAATCTTTGAAGTAGCTTACAAATGAGAGATGTAGATACAGGTTGTATTTGAAAGGTAGGTAATGAAGTATTGCAGATATTTGGTTGGGAAGCAGTGAGGGGTGGTAAAGAATTGGCCAGGGTTTGAATGGCTTCTGTAAAGTAGTTATTAAAGGCATCAGGGATCAGGTTGGAGTTGTTATTGTTGAAATCGGTTGGGTCTGGAGTAGTAATGTGGCCTGGCTGAAGAAGTTTGTTTATCCCAGACCAGAATTTTTGTGGAGTTTGTTGATTGGTTTGTTGGAGGTGGAGGTAGAAATCTTTTTTGTCTCTAAGAATATCTCTCTTGGTGGCATTTCTTAGCTGTTTAAATTGGAGGTGGATTGTTGGACATTTGGTAGATCTCCATTTAGCCCAGATTTTATTTCTGAGGAGTATTTTTTGCCTAGTTTGTTTTGTGAGCCAAGGGGCAGATTTGGTTTTTATTCTAGTGGAGCGATAAGGTGCATGGGAGTCTAGGATTTGAAGAAAGTTAGTATTAAAGTAGGTAACAGCTTTGTCTAGTTCTAGATAGGTTAGTGGTGACCAGTCACATACTTGCAATTCGGTTAAGAAGCTGTCTGGATTAAAGAATTTTTTTAAGTGGGAGGTTTTGAGATTATGAGTAGTTGCAATGTGGACTTTTTGTCTAATAATGTAGGTAAGTATGTGGTCACTGATATCATCTGGAAGGGTTCCTGGAGTATAAGATTCAGGGTGGCTATTAATAATGATCCAGCCCATTGTACTTTCCTTGTTACTAGGTTTATGGATTCTTGTAGGAGTTGTTATTAACTGTGAGAATCCAAAGAGGTTTATGTGGTTGGTAGGGTTTAGAGAACTGCAAGTGGACCAGTCTATGTTAACATCACCAAGTACAATGGTCTCCTGGGGTAGTTGGGTAGAGAGGTGACTGAGCAGGTTCTCTAGAGAATATGTATTATTACCCGGAGGTAGATACATGCAAATTATATAGATTGATTTGGAGTTATTGATTTGGAGTTTGATAGTTAGGGTTTCAGATTTGGTGTCTAATGATGGAAGCACATTAACGGGGGAAATTTGGAGGTTAGATTTATAGAGAATGGCTATACTCCCACCTTTTTTTATTTTACGGTAATTTCTGAGGATGTTATAGCCAGGAGGGCTAATTTCCTGGTCTAGAGTAGATGGTTTTAGCCAAGTTTCTGTCAGACATAGAATGTCAAATGAGTGTACATCAAGGAGTGCATGCAGGTGGGAAATTTTATTGTTAATACTTCTAATGTTGAGGTGAGCTATCAGAAGGGAGTTAGATGGTTTCGTAATAGTAGAAACTATAGGTACTGTTAAATTGGTTGGGTTAGTGGTGGAGTCAGTATAGGGGCCAGGGTTTGGATGAATGTCACCGTCTAGGAAGGGGTGTTGCTGGGGGTATTGTAGAGATTTTAGGAGTTTATAGAGGTTATTAAAAGTCTTTTTGATAGAGAAGTAAATAATGTGAGTTGCTCTGTGGAATTTTGATAATATGTAGTTAGAGAAACAGGTTATGTTACTATGGTTATAGAAAAACATCTTATTTATGATACTAACCACAATATATATTTAGAAGAAATTGATATATGGAGGCATTACCTGGATGATTGCTGGATGGTGTGGAGAGCTGATATTGAATATCTGCAGGAGTTTGTGCAATACTTAAATAGTAACAAGTGGGAAATACAATTTACAGTCAACTATGATGCCTAAAAAAAATAACCTTTTTGGATGTGTTAGTTATCAGAAATACTGATCCCACTCTGTATACAGAGGTTTATTGCAAGTATCCACAGTATAACTCCCTACTACATGCATCCAGTTTCCATCCACCACAAATTACCAAGAACATACCCAAATCTCAATTCCTTTGGATGAAGCACATCTGCTCACATCCAGCTACTTATGAAAATTTTAAGGATGATCTGACCAAGAGGTTTACAAATAAGGGTTACATAATTGGTAATATTCTCACTGCCAGTAATTGGGTTTCAACATTAGATAGGCAAGACCTATTGAAGTATAAGGATAAAAAACAGAGCAGCGATCCAAATATTCGTTTTGTAACCACTTATGGGAGAAATACTAATATTTTATTGGACAGTGTACAAAGACATTGGAATATTCTCTTAGCAGACACCAGGTTATGGAGAGATGTCTTTTCTCTTTCCGAAAGGGGAGGACTCTTGGATCACATTTTAATCATTTTAAACATGGCTTTAGACATACTCAGGATCCCATTCAAAGAACTTTGACAGGTGACTCACTTGTTGGTTGTGTCCCTTGTGGTCACTGCACACATATAGGTTAACGAAATCTAAACAATTTACTAGCAAGAACACAGGTACTGTCTATGATATTAGGTTTTATGCCAATTGTGGAACTGATTGGGTGATTTATCTTGTGACATGTACCTCTCTAGCCTTTTATATTGGGCAAACTTCGAGACCCCTGAGTTTACATATATCTGAAGACTGCAGTGAGATCAGGACCAAAAAAACAAGTAATGCTTTATACAAACATTCAATGGCACACAAGAATACAAGTTTCATGTTTACTATCACGGATAGGGTTGTGGGAAACGTGATAAATAAAGCTGGTTGGCACTCAATACCAAATACTAAAGAAAAGAAGAGGATCATTAAGCTGGGCGGCCTATTCCCACTGGGTCTAAATGAGAATTTATAAACAACCAATGAGCTTCAATTTTGTTTCTACCATATGGTATAAAAGGCCATTGAGATTCAATGTGTTTTTTTCATTGACATCACACTGATGAAGGCTATTTTATTTGTTTAGCCAAAACCGGTTTCTTACTGCTCTTTTTACACATGCTTTAATAAAGCATTTATATACCACAGTCTGCTGGCCTTCTGTTTTTTGACTTGGACTTATCCTTTTTGAGGCTATGCAGTTGCTGTATTTGCAAGGGCTGTGTTGCTTTGTGAAGAATCTTGTGCCACATGAATATACGTGGGCAGTGAGGTATTATATACAGAGGGCAGAACCCATTAGGCAGACTGCTAAGATTTTTTTTTCATGAAGGACAAACAGTAGCAGCCAACAATGAAAGATATCCTATGATAAATTAAACAAAACATTTTATGAAGAAGAAAGGGTTCACTTTCTCAGGGTAGCAGTTGCTCACAACTTCATCCATTCATACATTCTCAGAGCATCACAAGCTAAACCATAAAATCCAAAGCTAGAGCAGTCTTTGCCACTATGTTGCATATTAGCACCATTATGGACCACATAATCTACATTATTTTCTACTGCCCCATTCATATACTGAATCCTACAGGAAGAGTTCTTAATGATGTGATAGTGCACTGTCTGAATGCTCATGGTATCAGTGCATACATGAGTAACAGCATGCATTGCCATATGATAGACTTCCTCTTTCCTGCCTCCTGGTACTTTCTACAAATTTGGCTAGTACTTTATGCAAATTGCGACTGTCACCAGGATTCCTTTTATTGGATCACTTGACACTCTGCCTGTTGTTTCAGACATTTTTGCATAGAATATTTTGTCTGTTTAGAGTTTGATATTTTGTATATAATTAGAGTGTTGTGTGTCTAATATTGCATTCTTCTATAACAAGTATACGCTTCTGACTTTTTTAGCATGTCACATGCATATTTGTTGTAATTAAGCTGAAATGACCCAGACATGTGATCGTAAGGCTACTTTCACAGAGCCTTGCCCTCCTTTTCTAGCCTGGCACCTCTTCAATGCTGAAACTTAGCCCACGTTACCCAGTCACCAGTCACCCAGCTTTGTAAATGTGATGAGTCATGCTTTCTCATACTTACCTGTGCAGCCAGCGCTAAACAAGCATTTAATGTTTGCAGTGACACAACGCGTACATGAATGTTCCTTCTCTATCATATACACTGTATGTCTTTATTCATGTACTGCAACTGGACACCCACCAAAATATTAGCTGCTATCTGTTTGCTGTGTAATCCCATAATTTCTTCAGGTATTATGTAATGTTGCCTATTTTCAGATGCAACGTTTGGAGATATACATTGAACTAGATTGAAGAAGGTACATCATTTGTGACACCTGAACATCTATATGATATGTATATGTAAAATAATACTTTTTTCTGTCATAGTTACACTATCTGTCTATCTATCTATCTATCTATCTATCTATCTATCTATCTATCTATCTGTCTATCACTCCACTTATTTACTTATCTAATCTATTCACCATCCTCAAGCTAACAGGTTGATCCAAATGGACCATTTTCTGTAATAAATGAAGCCATTAGCAACATAAATACAGACAAACAGTAGTGGCATAAAGATACAAAAGGACTAAGATGTAAGTGACATACAATGATGTACTGAAAAGTGTTTATTACAAGCACACCAAGTACAGGTAACCTCACTGGTAAAGTCTAAATATGTCAAAGCAGCTTCCCCCATACAGTTTCTCCTTATTCGGTGATTGAACTGTGGAGCTCTTCTTTTCTGGTCTCTTTTGAAAATGGGTTGTTCATGCAGAGAGACATAACTCCCTTAAAAACAACAACAAAAAAAGTAAATAGAGGCATTACTTATATACACAGGCTTTAAAAAATGTAGCTGTGAAATATTCCAGTAGTACAAAGCAGAGCAGAAAGTCTGTGCTGGTTCACCTGTAGTAACAGACTGGGTAAAGCAAAAGCAAACATCATTGTAGCAAAGGGTCTCGTAGCTCAATAAGAAAAGGTCAGAACACCAGATACATGCATGAGTTCTTTGCATTATTTTTGGACTTGTACAGTTCTGACAGATTTTGAAATCAAGCTGTATCACCACATTTGAAAGCAAACTTTGCTAAAGGAGTATAACTGTTCTGAAATTTCTTTCTTATTTATTTCTGCTTTGCAACAGGCCATTGTGAATTAAAATACTTTATGTTTTATAGCCCAGGCTGTCTAATCCTTATTTACATTAACATATGGCATTATCTGGCTGTTGGCTCAGAGGACTAAGAGACTATTAACGGACTATTTCTTCTGGTCTAGTGATCCAGGGTTACATTCCACTTAGTCTCCATTGCCTAATTGCGTGAATCTGAATAAGTCACTTAACCAGATAGCATTCCTAGACTGAGTCTGAAAAGCTCTGTGGAGATCAGTGCTCTACCCCAGTCAACAAATGCAAATAAAATAAATAAAAATAAATGTTGTTGACATTTGGTAAAAATGACACATATATATTCAGCTACTTCCTTCGTCCTGCCTAATTTTACTTTGTACACCTGCTGCCATTTGTACCTTTATTTTAAATGCCTCTAATCTGCATTATTTCAAGAGCCATGCATAGAAGAAAATTGTGCCAACTTCACAGTAACAAGGAAATATGTCAGAGTAATATAGAGATAAAGAGAGACATTCCTTATATAACTCCAAACATGATAACTGCAGTCATAAGTAAAATTAAAGAAACTTAAATTCCATAGGGCTGGATAACATACCTATTATTTTATTACACAGAATACATAAGTACTTGACTAAATCACAGTCATTTATGTTAAACAGAATGGTGGCATGTGGACATGTCCACATCTATGGCAAATGGATGCAGTGATATCAGTTCACAAAGGTCAGGGGATCTCATCATGACCAATTAACTGCAGATCCACACACCTCGAAGGTATTTTATGTAGAATCATAGAGCCAGTCATAATGGAGACCTAAAATGACTCAATAGACCTGTTTCTGTTAGATATGGGACAGTATGTTTGTGTTAATGACAGATCTCACATTGTGTGGGCATTAGTCAGAATGATATCTGTTTAATATACTTGTTGACCAGCTGTATAATTATTCTAATTTGCTTTAACCAAATGAATGTATTGTCTTACCTGCTTTTTGTTTTTGACATTTGGCTTGGGTTGTGAGTCAAAAAGGTCTTTGGATCAGATCATGACGTACTTGGTTAACTAATTAAATAAAAATAAATCTTAACTTTTGAATCTTGTGATATTATTTGAAGGGATAACAGCAGCAATTCATAAAGTTCTGACAGTGCATACTTCTTATCTTGACCTTGCTAAGGCATCCCTATCTCACATAAGAGAATATTTGTTAATTATATCATTAAAAGTCTATTCATGTGAAATCCATTGGGTAAAACAATGGTTTTACAATAAGACACAGCAACTAAAAGTAGAAGGTTACATGCCTATCTCCACTGGAGCTACTAGAGATATCCTACAGTGCTTTATACTGTGGCTACTTCTTTTTGGACTTGTCTTCTCAGTCATTAACTTTAGAAATGAGCTATGGATTACCAAATATGCATGTGATTGAAAATTGAGTAACCTAATTAGTTATTAAAAACTGCAAGAAAAACCCAGTCAAGCTAAACTATTCACTGTGTGATACCTAAAACATCCTGTAATTGAGGTCAATGGGATATATGGAAATCACCCCTTAAGGACATCAAGTGTTTCAGCTACATGGCTTCTGAATACTCATGACTTTTTACTTTTTAACATTCAAGCTAATAAAGCCAAACCCCAAAAGCTGTGGACATACATGTTTCGGCCTTTTGACTGATCTAATCAGAACAGCATACATGGAGTAGATTATGGCAAATTTAACCTTCAGAACCCTACCTTTTAATTCCACATAATACTGACTATCAAACCTAAAGCCAATTGTTCTTTAATTCTTTGAATTCAGTCTGCTAATGTTTACATCCAGTGATGTCCTACACTGATGACTTACTGAATTTATTTCCCATTGATGTCCCACATTGCTGACTTATGAAATCAATTCCCCAGTGGTGTTCAGTGCTGATATAAAAACTTGTAATATCTATAGTGGTCAAATATTTACTTTCCTATCATTAAGTTTTCTTAATATTATTAATACAGTTAATATTATTTCTTAAATAAGATGGGAGAAAGCATACAGTGGATATAAAAAGTGTACAAAAATTCCAGGTTTTTGTGATATAAAAATGAGATAAATCATTTCAAAACTTTTCCCACCTTTAGTGTGACCTATAACCTGTACAATTCAATTGAAATACAAACAAATCTGTTAGCGAAAAAATATAAAAAATAAAAAACATACAATAAGCTGGTTGCAAAAGTGTGCACACCCTTAAACTAATACTTTGTTGAAGCACCTTTTGATTTAATTACAGCATTCAGTCTTCTTGGGTAGGAGTCTATCAGCATGGCACATCTTGACTTGGCAATATTTGTCCACTCTTCTTTGCAAAAGTGCTCCAAATCTGTCAGATTGCGAGGGCATCTCTTGTGCACAGCCATCTTCAGGTCACCCCACAGATTTTCTATTGTATTTAGGTCTGGGCTCTGGCTGGGTCATTCCAAAACTTTTATTTTCTTCTGGTGAAGCCATTCATTTGTTGATTTGGATATATGCTTGGGGTCATCATCGTATTGAAAGATGAAATTCCTCTTCATCTTCACCTTTCGGGCAGATGCCTGAAGGTTTTGGGCTAAAGGTGGCTGGTATTTGGAACTGTTCATAATTCCCTCCACTTTGACTAAAGCCCTAGTTCCAGCTGAAGAAAAGGAACCCAAAGCATGGTACTGCTACCACCATGCTTCATTGTGGGGATGGTGTTCTTTTGGTGATGCGAAGTGTTATTTTTGCGCCAAACTTACCTTTTGGAATTGTGGCCACAAAGTTCAACCTTGGTCTCATCAGACCATGACACATTTTCCCACATGCGTTTGAGAAACTTGCTGTATTGTTTTGCAAATCTTAGCCAGGAGTGGAGGTTTTTCTGTGTAAGAAAAGGCTTCTGTCTTGCCACCCTACCCCATAGCCTAGACATATGGAGAATATGGGAGATTGTTGTCACATGTAGTACACAACCAGTACTTGCCAGAAATTCTTGCAGCTCCTCCAGTGTTGTTATAGGTCTCTTGGCAGCCTCCCTGGCCAGTTTTCTTCTTGTATTTTCATCAAATTTGGAGGGACATCCAGTTCTTTACAACATCACTGTTGTCCCATATTTTCTCCACTTTTTGATAACTGTCTTCACTGTGTTCCATGGTTTATCCATTGTTGTGGAAATGTTTTTATATCCTTCTTCTGACTGATACCTTTCAACAATGAGATCCCTTTGATGCTTTGTAAGGTCTCTGCGAACCATGGCTTTTGCTGTAGCAGGCAACTGCGTAAATGTCAGGAAAAGCCTACTAGGACAGCTAACCTTTATATGGGGTTAATCAGAGTCTCATTAATTGATGAGAGGTGTGTAGCCAAGAAGACTGAATGCTGTAATTAAATCAAAAGGTGCTTCAACAAAGTAATAGTTTAAGGGTGTGCACACTTATGCAACCAACTTATTGTACATTTTTTATTTTTTAGATTTTCTTCCCTAACAGATTTATTTGTTTTTCAATTGAATTGTACAGGTTATAGGTCACATTAAAGGTGGGAAAAGTTTTGAAATGATTTATTGTGGTCTCATTTTTTTCCCCAAATAGCACACAGGTAACACACTCCAGACCTGTTACTGGACTGTCTATCTCTCCAGATCCCAAACAAGATTCACTTTGGAGCACTTTGTCCCAGTTCCAAGTAGCTGACACACTCACACCTGGGTATTTGATTTTCACACACACACACTCATGGAAAAGGCTGGTACAGATTTACTAGCTGTACCCCTTCCGTCCAAACTATAAGGCAACCACCAGTAGACAACTCTCAGGCTCTTACAAAGGTATCCCATTATAATGAGTAAAATCAGTACTAATATAAATGGTAGAGTGTAATCAATACAGCAAGGCTTTTTAGAGTGGCCATGTTATCACTAAAATAAGCACAAGTACTCTCAAGATGTTGAAAGTATTCTCTAAAAGACCAGTCACAATGAAAGGTATAAAAATATTTAATAATAAATAATAAAATAGAAAACATCAGAATACTAAATATCTAAGTACAATAAACACCAGAGTTTCACTCACACAAGTAATAAAAATAATACAGTTGGACAGATTCAAATAGATGCAGAAAAAACAATACTTAACTAATCTCACTGTATTTCCTGACTGTCTAAAGAATAAGTGCTCCCTAGCTAATTTAATTAATATAGCAAGGCAAGATTAGATGCTGAGATGCTTACTTCCACAAGGCAGGGTGATGAGCTACTAACAGTCTATACTGAATTCAACTGACATAGATCTTTTATATCAAGTTCCAAAGAAAACAAAACAAAACAAACTGCTGTGAGAGTTCCATCGTCTCAGTGCTGATTATAGAATGACATCACATTTGATCACCTCACTCTGGTACAATACACACTCAGAGCATTGCTAAGATCTGTTGCAGTATCTGAAAGCTATAGAAATATTTCAAAACCTTCTACGCTTTCCTTCCAGAATTCTTTGTTTAGACATAAACATTTAATCAGTTATAATAACACAAAAGCATCTGTACAAGTCAGTGTGATAATCAAATGACACAAAACTATTTACAAAACTCCCACTAACTATGCTGGCATATGCTGCACATGCACTGCCCTATTCTCCCTGGCACAGATGGCAATACCTCACATTGCCACCCCCCCCCTTGAAGACTCAAGCTAGTTTTTCAAGTGAACCTGCAAGAATGTTGCTTGAGAGAAATTGGCCTGTCTGGGAACACAGTAACCTGTACCCTGTCTTGACAGTCCATCTGCATTGTCATATGCGTGCAACCCTAGGCTCCATCTTAATAAATTGGCATTTTGTTTGCTTACTCTATCTTACCATATTAAGAGATTGTGGTCTATAACCACAGTGAAATTCCTTCCATAGAGATAAGGCTGAAGTTTCTGCAGTGCCCATACTATGGCTAGACATTCTTTTTCTACAGCTGCATAACATTCCTCCTTGGGTTGGAGTCTACAAGTGATATGTACAACTGGGTGCTCTTCTCCCTTTGAGGAAATCTGGCTGAGTACAGCCCCCACCCAATAGTTTAAAGCATCCACCTACACAACAAAATCTTTGCTGTAATCTGGACTGGCTGACACAGAGGGTCCTCCCAAAGCCCCTTTAAGCTTTTGAAATACTTGCTCATAGGCTGGGGTCCACACTACATTATCTGTCTTGTTTTTCCTTGTCACATCTGTGAGGGGATCAGCTATTGTACTATAATCAGGAACAAACTTTCTATAGTACCTCGCTGTCCCCAAGAACGCCCTCACCTGCTTTTTGGTAACAGGGGCAGGCCATGCTTGAATAGCTTCCACTTTGGCAGGTAGTGGCATAATCTTACCACTCTCCACTCTATTTCCCAGGTAGGAGACCTCTGCCATACCCACCTGACACTTACTGGGCTTAATGGTCAACCCTGCCCTTTGCAGTCTGTCTAGGACCTCCTGGACATGCCAAGGCTTCATTTATTTATTTAACATTTGTTTACCAGGAAAATCCGACTTGGAATGAAGCCAATTTTCAGAGGAGGCCTGGGGAGAAATGCTCCAGATGCATGTCTTTATAACATGGGAAGAAACCAGAGCACCCAGAAGAAACCCACATGTACGCAGGGAGGACATGCAGACTCCACACAGAAGGCAGTCCAGCTGAGAATCGAACTGGAGATCCTCTTGCTGTGAGGCAACAATGCTACCACTGCACCACTGTGCTATCCATATCATGTTAACATAGTACAATTTGTGCCCCTGCCTCCTGCTTTACCATATAGTTAACACTACTGACCTTTCTTACCACTTGGGAAAGGTCCCTGCCAAGCTGCCTGCAGCTTATTGTGTCTGACAGGAATGAGCACCATAACCTGCTGTTCACAGCATACTCTCGGGCTAGAGCATTCCTGTCATGCCAGACCTTTTTCTTCTGTTGGGTTCCTGCCAGATTCTCCTGGACCAAGCCCATGAGCTGCCTAAGGCTTGTCCTCCGGTTTAGAACATATGTTACAACAGACCCCTTGTGGGATTCACACTCACCCTCTCACTTCATCATGAATCATATCTAAAGACCGCCTCACACTATGCCCATACAGCAACTTATAGGGTGAAAAAAAAGTGTGGTTTCCTTGGGTGCCTCTCTGTATGCAAACAGTAGATGGGGCAAATATTTGTCCCACTCTCTCTTAAACTGGTCTGCAAATGCCCATAGCATGGTATTTAGTGGAGAGTTTATCCTCACCACAAGACCATTAGTCTGGGGGTGGTAGGGGTGGTCTTTAAGTGCATAACCCCACAATGCTTCCACAGAAAAGCCAGGAGGTCTGACATGAAATTGACATCTCTGTCAGTCAGTATTTCTCTCAGAAAACCTACCCTGCTGAAAATCTCTAATAAAGCATTTGACACCTTCTCTGCCTCGATGGTGGACAGAGGCACTGCCTCAGGGTATCTAGTAATATAATCTACTACCACCAGGATATATTTCTTCTTCCATGTGGAACTTGAGGTACTCAGAGGCCCCACAATATCCATACCTACCATTTGACATGGCTCCTCAATCACAGGCAAAGGCATCAAAGGAGTCTTGACCTTGTCTCCTGCCTTGCCTACTTTTGGCACTGCTCACAGGTCCTGTTACATTCCTGGAAATCCCAGACCAATAAAAGTTCTACATAATACATCACTTGGTATGCTTTATGCCCACATGACCTGCAAAAGGAATGTCATAAGCCATGGCTCTATCAACTGCTGTATTACCTCACATTTTAGCCCTCCCTTAGGGGTCCGCTCTCTGTACAGTAACCATTTGTTCCAGTATACAGACTCCTTTTCCTTAAGCATAAGGTCTCTCTTTAGCTGCCTTTCTCATGCTTCATAAGGTAGGGTCCAAAAACAGAGCCTGCCTCAACTCTACTTTTGTGACCCATTTCACAGGAAACTAAGTGTGTTCTGACAGTGGTGCCTCTCTGTTACCTTGGGTGCTACCGCTCACCTCTGTCCTTGCAGTCACCCTGTCCATGGGAAGATCAGTACCTACCAGCAGCTGTGGCTCGCTTTCAGGCTCACTGTAAAACTCCCACTAACTATGCTTGTATATGTTATACATCCACTGTCCAATTCTACCTGGCACAGATAGCAGTTCCTCACATTGTCACAGAAGTCTTTACACTTTGTTGTTTTCTGGGAGCCAGATTGTAGCCATAGCATAATCTGTTAACTAGACAGCTTATGGGTTAAGGGCAAGACAAAAAAGCAGTGGTTACAGAAAGTCACCCTGGAATATCCCCCTTTGAATTTTTACCTCTGGAGTAATAATTTGTCTGTTATCGTGGCTTAACTGCAAAGTGTTTTGCCACTGGTTCATGGTCACTGCAATGTAATTAATCAGTGTAGGGTGTATCTTATACCTTTGTAAGCACTCTTTTATCCATGAATGTGGGATACTTTTAAATGCTTTTTTGTAGTCTATCCATGCCATACTTAGATTCTTCCCCTTTTTACAGGTCTCCATTATGACTTTATTGAACAACAAATGATCATTTGTTCCATATGACTTTCTTTTATTGCCCTTTTGTTCTATTGCCATGATTGAGTTTTCTTCTAAATGACTATAAACTCTGCTGGCATCAATTCCAGTGAATAGTTATACGTCATCAGAAGGCAAGTTATTGGTCTATAATTTTTAGGATAGCTTGCAGGTTCGCTGTTAAGAAGGGGTATTTTTTCCTGCTGTTATCCAGGCTGGTGTCTTTTCAGGATGAGAAAAGAATGGCAGGACACTGCTGGATTAACTCCTTCTTTATTAAAACAACCAAAACAGCCAAGGATAAGCGCTTTCGGGTGTGGTACCCTTCATCAGATGGGTATTTCTATTTCTTCCTTTTTTAGTGCTGTTTTAATTCCTTTTGCCCTGTTTCCTAATTCTCTATAAAAGTTTTGGGTCATCAATAAATTGCTTATTTTGTACTTGTCCTTTATATTTTATTTACAAATCTTTTAAGTTTTTCTGCCTGGCCTTATATTTTTAGTTTATTGTTTGCGATAGTGTATGATATATTCTAATCTGTTATAATACTGTGTGTTGCTTTTATCACGTCTATTTTTCTGAGTATTTTTGTTGATCTGTTCCCTCTTCTGTACTCTACTAACAGTGACATTTCTTTAGCTTTATAGTTTTCTCTATTCGATACTTACATGATGGCATTTGATTTCTCACGTTAATTTCCCTTACTATCCTGTGTTCTTGCAGTAAGACTTTATCTCTTATTAATTTAGCTGCACTTAACATATCCTATTTACTTCTGTTATATCGCATGAATCTCTACAGAGAGTCCTAATTACTGTGTTCATTTGTTTTATCAGACTTCTAACTTTTTGGGTTTTATTGAGCTTCTGTAGTCTGTTTCTTTCATTGATTTTATGTCTGCTGATCTCTATTAAATCAAGCAAGTCTTCTCTTAGATCATTTTTTTCTAAACTGAGTGCACATTCCTTGTTCTCCGTTTCCTGTGGGCACTCTATAGAAAGTTCCAAAACATTTTCCTGTGCCACATTCTCTTCACTTTCCTTCTGTGTCATCTGTTGCTCTTTCATATGGAAACTCACTGGCCTATCACTCCTCACCATTGACTGCATCAGAATTGCCACAGTTTTCTGTTCCTTCCCCTTGCTGTCCAAGTCCAACTCAAACTGAATGTTTGTACTAGTTTCCTGTGGAAGGCTCCATAGTATCTTCATATGGCAACTGATTAGATGCTTCCTGCTCCACTTGTTTCTCCTTAATTTGCCTAGCCATTGCTCTGTCCTGCTGTGATATTATGGGAGTTAGATTTTCCACACTAAATCCTTTACTTTGCAGGTAATCCATAACCTCAGTTTCTGTTTCTTTAACTCTT
The DNA here is from genome assembly GCF_019279795.1 of Protopterus annectens. Classification (NCBI taxonomy): domain Eukaryota; kingdom Metazoa; phylum Chordata; order Ceratodontiformes; family Protopteridae; genus Protopterus; species Protopterus annectens. Next base: position 991,560,533 of record NC_056728.1, read on the forward strand.
CATTACTAATCCTCTTTTCGACTTTTCCTCTGTTTTCTTATTTTTTGCATTGTTAAATTTTTCATTTCTACATGCCTTTGCCTGTATTTCTCTTCAAATATCTTTGGGCTGCTCTTTTTCTATTGATTACTTTTGCTTTCTCATTTGCATAAATATTACACCATATTAAATCTCTTTTTCTTTCCCATGTCCATATTGCTTCTTCAGATGTCTCCTGCTCTCCTGTTTCTTCTTACTTTGCGGACTCATTGTTCCATCATGCTGTGCTGTAACTTGTGTTAGACTTACTAGACCAATCCTTGACTTCACAAGTATTCATAACTTCAGCTGCTATTCTTTTAACTCCTACTTTGCCAATCTTCTTTTCTTCATTCCCTCTTTGCAATCTTATTTTTTATTGTGAAATTTTCCATATCTGGATGCCTTTGTCTGCATTTCTTTTTGAATATGTTTGGGGCTACCTTTTTTGTGTTGATTAATTTGGCTTTCACCTTTGCTTAAATATTGCACCATATCAGCTCTCTCTTTCTTTCCCATGCTCATATTTCTTTTTATCCCTTTCAAAAATCTCTAGATTTTGTTATTTATATTTTCATATTTCCTCAGTCACTTCTTTTTCCAAATAGCCCAGAGTTTCTTGGTTTCTTGGTGTACATAATGTTTTTCATGGATCTGTTGTATTAATGAACACAAATTTTTATTTGAAGCTACTTACAGTTTTTCTTGTGCACATATTTTGTCTTTCCTCTAATTTCTCTCTTAATTTCATTGTATATATTCTATCTGAATACATAGAGAAACTAAAGAAGCAGGTAAAACCACTCGTACAAAAACAACACGAACTCCAAACAGCTCACTGTTGATCTCCAAAATGTAAAAACTCAGTCGTAGAAAGTATAAAAAGTTGTTGTTAGTTTATTAAGCGTTCAATTTCAAATCCACTTTTCGTTGAGTACTCCTTACTCAACTTCTTCAGATAAAATCATGTGATAGCCATTTCTAAATGGAGACACTTAATATTACTTCTAACCAGGTCACACGTACAAAGCAGCCTCATTGTAATTGGTTCACTGCTTTCGAAATATTACATTTGTATTTACCTTCGGAAACTTTGTTATTTCTAAAATAAGACTGTAGTCAAACAGGCTCACTTACAAAACACAGTATAAAAACATACGAACTGTACGTATAAACATGTTGAAAAATATGTAAGTAAATATTAATATTCTCACTAGTTGTAAAACATTAATACTGTATAAATCTGATTTCACCATCAGTAACAACCTACTGTTGTGACACTTTCTTATGTTTAAAATACGACCACACACCAAGATTACATCAACAAGCGTGCGTTCACTCTTCAAATCCAAGTTCCATTATATTAGCAAGCAACTCACTCAAAACCATTTGAATTTGTAAACTTATGAGTAAATAAAGATAAAAATGAAAGTAAAAATGAAAATAAAAAAGGAGTCCAACATAAAAGGGAGTTGGGTATATACACTCCTATCCTAAACAACAGCTCTGTAGATAGAGTGCGGGAGCGGATTGAGAAACAACCATTAAGCCCCTACAGTTTCATCTGCACTTTTTTCCTTGACATTAGTGAAGTTGTGGCTATCATTACTAAGAATTGGGAAATACTAATGGATGACGGACATTTAAGATCGCTCCTCCCTGACATGCCTAAACTCGTTTTTAGACGAGGTAGTAACTTGAAGTCAATTTTAGAGGCTAATAGTAGATTAACTAGTAGCAGAGATGGAATGCACAAATGCAACATGTGCCACCTTTGTAAATACATTGATGTGAGGCTTAGTTTTGAAATTAGAAACAAGAAATTTAAAACAAAAGGTACATTTGATTGTCAAAGTAAGCAGGTTGTTTATTTAGCTAAGTGTGTAACATGTCCTGCTTTCTATATCTGAAAGACCGATAGAAAGTTATGTGAGAGGATATATGAACACACATATTGTATTGCTAAGAATAAACTTGAAAATGCATTGGCTAGACACACTAGCGAACACCCAGGACTTTCGTTTAAATTTAGAGTTATTCAACAACTTGCAAGTGATGGGAGAGGGGGACCTGAGTCGCTCAAACTAGAAAAATGTGAGTTAATTTGGCAACTGAGATTGAATGCTTGCCAATTTCCAGGTATCAACGAAGTAAGTTCTATAATGTGTATTTTACGCTTAAAGAACTTGCTTAGACAATAGTTAGTATACCGCTATTTACCATTTAGGGTTACACTTTTGCATTGTTCATTTCAGCATTATTTTGTATTTATTTTTTATTTTTCATTTTTATGTTTTTTTTTATTTTATTTTTTACTTTCATTTTTATCTTTATTTACTCATAAGTTTAGAAATTCAAATGGTTTTGAGTGAGTTGCTTGCTAATATAATAGAACTTGGATTTGAAGAGTGAACGCAAGCTTGTTGATGTAATCTTGATGTGTGGTCATATTTTAAACATAAGAAAGTGTCACAACAGTAGGTTGTTACTGATGGTGAAATCAGATTTATACAGTATTAACGTTTTACAACTAGTGAGAATATTAATATTTACTTACATATTTTTCAACATGTTTATACGTACAGTTCATACGTTTTTATACTGTGTTTTGTAAGTGAGCCTGTTTGACTACAGTCTTATTTTAGAAATAACAAAGTTTCTGAAGGTAAATACAAATGTAATATTTCGAAAGCAGTGAACCAATTACAATGAGGCTGCTTTGTACATGTGACCCGGTTAGAAGTAATATTAAGTGTCTCCATTTAGAAATGGCTATCACATGATTTTATCTGAAGAAGTTGAGTAAGGAGTACTCGACGAAAAGTGGATTTGAAATTGAACGCTTAATAAACGAACAACAACTTTTTATACTTTCTACGACTGAGTTTTTACATTTTGGAGATCAACAGTGAGCTGTTTGGAGTTTGTGTTGTTTTTGTACGAGTGGTTTTACTTGCTTCTTTAGTTTGTCTACGTTGCTGTGTAACATGAACCCTGAACCTCCGCTCAACTTGACTCCAGTAACGAATCAACCTGAAAGTCAGGGTAATTTAATGTTATTGATTGAACTGTTAACACAGAAAGTTGATAGCCTTTCTAAAAGACTGGATGATGTGCCATCTTTACAAGGCTGGCAATTGCAACAAAGGATTACCAACCTGCACAACAACCCAGGGACATCAACACAAATTTCGAACCCTAACCAAGGTAGTCAACTTATGTCCATGCATAGTGTTGAGACTTGCAGTAACGCCAATACGGATGAGACCAGAGAGGAGCAGTCCACTCAAAGACAACAGGTCTTGGATAGACAACCTACTTCTAGTGTACAAAATTTAAGTTCTTGGCTCAACAGACCATTCTCATTTAGCCAAACAGCTTTGTGTAACCCAGTGGATTCACCCCAGGAGGTAAGGATAGACTTGGCTACCAAAATGAATAACTTTGATGTGAAATTGCTTAAATTAAGGAAAATACAACTTGAAATTGCTTACTTCCAGGAATGCATTAGACTTAAAATTACACCGAAGGGTCTTAGACGATGGTAGTATCCAACAGGGTTAACTGAAGGATCGATCTTTCATCAAGCTTTAATTGACCTTTTTAATAGACAAGGCTTAGAACTTTTACAAGTCTTTTGTACCCACTACCAGCAAGCAGCTGACAAGTTGTCAGCTGAGATCAACGTTCTGGACACTGAAATTAGGAATGACACTGACTTTTTGCGGTACCGTTATGATTACAATAGAATTTTCGACAGTATTGACCAATACTTGTCGAAAATGAATCTAACTAAAGTTAAAAAAATAACGAGAGACTTGAGAGATTACGAGGTTGGAGTTGCTTACCCGAAACCGTCAAACTCACAAGGGAGCTTCTTGCCTACTCCAGACGTTCCCAAATTTAATAACACAATTGCACAGAATGACCAAAGTATACCTGCTAACAATAACAACAACCAGCCAAATGATGACCAACAGGCTGGTAGTACTGGAACCATAAGCCGCAGTGAAAGACTAGTGGCTAATGGCTCTAACCAAGTGCAATCACCAATTCCATCAAATTCGAGAAATTTTCGGAATCGAGCCTCGAACCTTGCACTGCCCAAAGGGAGACAGGCGAAGAACAACAGGAAGAACAAATGGTAGAAGAAAGGGCTTTTGTACGGTCATTTAGGTCTCCCAAGTGTAATATTTGTTACAATTCTAACAAGGATTTCAAAATATTTAATTATTCTGACATTAATATAACACCTGAAATGACTGATTTGTCAGCAAAAGGTCACACTTTTGTGCCTTCAACCCATTTTGATGTGGCAACAACTTTGATTGATTTGAAACTTTTTGTTCGTAAACTCAACCTAGTGGCTCTAATGGGGGAAAGTATGAACAATAGGAGTGAGTATTATGTGTCCAGTGTATATAACCCAGCCCTACACCCTTTGATAGCACTTTTTGAACAAGTTTCAGAACTGGATTTTCGTGATTTAGCGACTAGGCCTTACAGTTCAAGACTATGTAATACAAAACAACATAACATTAGTAAAGAAGATAGTGACACCTTAAAATTTTTATGCCAGGCCCCAGTACGCTTTATGAAACTGGACAAGGTAGGTGGCTTGGCTATCATGAACAACATAGATTACAACAACAGAATGTCTGATATATTCAAGGGTCACACGTATGTTGAGGTGTCGAGGAATTAACTCAATGGTGCTTACAGGAATGTTAGGTCTTTTATAGAAGACCTGTACATAGAGTCAAAAATAGACAAAACTTTATATAATTACCACAGCCAGCCCCTAGGATACCGATATTGTTCGGAATCCCAAAAGTTCATAAAAGTATAGACTGCCCTCCAATGCGTCCATTAGTAGATGCAAGAGACAGTATTACATACTCATGTGCAAAGGTGGTAGATAACATCTTAAAGAAATATGTTATTCAGGAGCAACAAATTTCAAAGGATTCATGGTCTTTTTTAGAGAGCATTAACAAGCTCCCCTTCAGCGATGATTCTTTGTTCGTCACTGTAGCTGTAAAAGACTTGTATTCATCTATTCCCCATTGTGAGGGAATAGAATGGGCATCCTGCATGATGCGCCACCATGGAGCACCCTTAAGCGAGATTCAATTAGAGGAAGAACTTCTTGACATAGTGTTATTGTACAACTACGTAATTTTTAATACTAAATTGCACCATCAGAAGGTGGGAGTAGAGATGGGCTCCCCTTGCAGGGCCAGTCTGGCCAACCTTGTAATGGCCTATTGGGAAAGAGAACATGTTTTAACTAACCCTACAATACAACATAAAATCCCGTTTTACACCAGATTTCTAGATGACATATTCATCATGTTCAAAAGTGATCCATCTGATGTGCAAAAGATATTGGAGTGTTTCAACTCTAGTACGAATTTTTTGAAATTTACGTTTTCCTTACAGCAAGGACAAAATTGCATATTTAGATGTTCAATTAAACAAAGACTACCAAAATGGGATTTATGTAGCTAAAATCTTTCGGAAAGAGACCTATTCCAATGCGTTCCTCCAATATACTAGCTGTCGCCCTTCATTTCAGAAAAAATCAGTTGTGAAGGGTCAATTGGTTAGAGCAGCTAGGATGGTATCCAGAGACTTTGACTTCATAGAAGAATGCGTTTTACTACAAAACGTCTTTACACAAAGAGGTTACCCCATTACTAGAGAGGTCCAACATAAAAGGGAGTTGGGTATATACACTCCTATCCTAAACAACAGCTCTGTAGATAGAGTGCGGGAGCGGATTGAGAAACAACCATTAAGCCCCTACAGTTTCATCTGCACTTTTTCTCTTGACTCTAGTGAAGTTGTGGCTATCATTACTAAGAATTGGGAAATACTAATGGGTGAAGGACATTTAAGATCGCTCCTCCCTGATATGCCTAAACTCGTTTTTAGATGAGGTAGTAACTTGAAGTCAATTTTAGAGACTAATAGTAGATTAACTAGTAACAGAGATGGAATGCACAAATGCAACATGTGCCGCCTTTGTAAATACATTGATGTGGGGCTTAGTTTTGAAATTAGAAACAAGAAATTTAAAACAAAAGGTAAATTTGATTGTCAAAGTAAGCAGTTTGTTTATTTAGCTAAGTGTGCAACATGTCCTGCTTTTTATATCGGAAAGACCGATAGAAAGTTATGTGAGAGGATATATGAACACACATATTGTATTGCTAAGAATAAACTTGAAAATGCATTGGATAGACACACTAGCGAACACCCAGGACATTCGTTTAAATTTAGAGTTATTCAACAACTTGCAAGTGATGGGAGAGGGAGACCCGAGTCGCTCAAACTAGAAAAATGTGAGTTAATTTGGCAATTGAGATAGAATGCTTGCCAATTTCCAGGTATCAACGAAGTAAGTTCTATAATGTGTATTTTACGCTTAAAGAACTTGCTTAGACAATAGTTAGTATACCGCTATTTACCATTTAGGGTTACACTTTTGCATTGTTCATTTCAGCATTATTTTTTATTTTTCATTTTTATTTTTTATTTTCATTTTTACTTTCATTTTTATCTTTATTTACTCATAAGTTTACAAATTCAAATGGTTTTGAGTGAGTTGCTTGCTAATATAATGGAACTTGGATTTGAAGAGTGAACGCACGCTTGTTGATGTAATCTTGGTGTGTGGTCGTATTTTAAACATAAGAAAGTGTCACAACAGTAGGTTGTTACTGATGGTGAAATCAGATTTATACAGTATTAACGTTTTACAACTAGTGAGAATATTAATATTTACTTACATATTTTTCAACATGTTTATACGTACAGTTTGTACGTTTTTATACTGTGTTTTGTAAGTGAGCCTGTTTGACTACAGTCTTATTTTAGAAATAACAACGTTACCGAAGGTAAAGATAAATGTAATATTTCGAAAGCAGTGAACCAATTACAATGAGGCTGCTTTGTACATGTGACCCGGTTAGAAGTAATATTAAGTGTCTCCATTTAGAAATGGCTATCACATGATTTTATCTGAAGAAGTTGAGTAAGGAGTACTCAACGAAAAGTGGATTTGAAATTGAACGTTTAATAAACGAACAACAACTTTTTATACTTTCTACGACTGAGTTTTTACATTTTGGAAATCAACAGTGAGCTGTTTGGAGTTCGTGTTGTTTCTGTCTGAATACACCATTTCTTTACTTATTAGTGCACTATATTTTTATTTTTAAAGAGGAATTTAAAAGAACCCACTATGATTCTGTGCAGTTAATCTTGGAGGTATTAATATCATTTACATTCTCTAAAGAATTCCTTAGATGCCAGTTCTTAGTCTTTAGGGGAGTAATTTGACCAATTTTATTCCAGACAGGCTCAGTCCTTCACAGCCCTTCCCAGCAACCAGACTGTAAGCTACAGTTTATAGCTGCAGACCTTAACTAGACATCCATTCCAGCTCTGTACAAACAACTGGATCTTTCTTCTGGCCACATGCAACATTGATCCTAAATGAATTGTCCAATTCCAAGAATCACAAATCTTCAGTAGAGGTCCTTCTTTACTCACAACGATTCTCCACTTGTGAAATTAACTTCCTGATTTTGTGCTTTCAGGCTAAAGCCTTTTGTACAACACAAATGGGTAATTAGTTTTCCATTATACTTGTACTGTCAATTATCTCACTAATTATTGCGTAAATTTTAAAGGTACACGTTATAGCTTACATAAATTTAAAGACATTTCCCAATATTCTGAAAGCAAGATGTAACAATGCATGTAAAGGAAAATAATACATGTACACATATGTGTATAAATGCATCTAAATGCATTTTATATATATATATATATATATATATATATATATATATATATATATATATATATATATATAGGTATAGGTATACCTAAAATGGTCTAAACAGCACAAGACCGACAATAAAAATATCTAAACTGAAAAACGTCTAAACAGAAAATACAGACAAAATTTGAGTTATACCAGGGAAAGGTTTATGCTTTCCCCAGTGATATGCAATCTTGAGATGGTATATAACTAACTAGAAGGGGGTGTGGGGGTACAGGGAGGCTTGCCTCCCTACTAAAATGGTGACAAAATGTAGTTTGATTTTTGTCAGGTTTTCTATGTGGATAGTGACCTGGGAGTACTGCCTGGTTAAGTGACTCACTCAGAATTATACAGGAGGCAAGTGTAGGCTGAGGGACTCAAACCCTGTACCACAAAAACTAACTCTCACATCCTTAAGCTTTGTACGGACTGCCAAACTAAATGTAAAAATGTATATTGGTTGCTAGATAACAATCAAAACAATAAAACTGTAAGAAAGTTCTTATTATGGTATTTCTGTCATCAATAGTGTGCTATAGCAATAATCATCACTGGGCTCAGACCCCTATTGAAAGTGTGAAATCCACTAGTGCAAGTTGAAGCCCTTCAAGAAAATGTATCTCAGACAGAAAAGCTGTGAACTGCAAAACGTACTAGTATACCTTCTAAATGTTTTCGCAGGTGGTTCATCCCAGTAACCATTTGAAATGTCAGGCCTGTTTAGAGCGAGTCCCGGTAAATGGAGACTGAATGGTCAAAAAAACAGACATATATACTAAGTCTGAGATGGTCCTTTCCAAGAATGTTCCCTTTTCTCCCAGGTATGGTGATCTCAGAGTTACTATATATAAGTTTGGGGGTTCTGGAGGTTTGTCCCCACATTGGGGTGTAGTTTGGTTTCCCCACTGCAAAAAAGAAGTTTAAAGTAGAAGAGTGATGTTTAAATTTTCAGATTTTTTTCACTTATTAACACTTGGCATTTTGAGGGCCAACATTTTGATAGGGAGCCATTCATCCATCTGATGTAGTGAGTGCAGCAGAACTTTATATATACTAACTGCAAGATATCCACACCTCTGAGATAGGGAATATTCTGTGGTACTGCAAACTCGGACTTGGTATAAATTCCTTTATTTGTGCTAGTAGTTCCACAGCTCTGGGGAATCACATTTGTGGCCCCTCTACTTTCATCTGGCTTCTGGGCCACTGAGTGATATTTAATTATTTATTTGTAAACTGGGGTGGGACACTGATTATAGCAGACTATTTTAGATTCAATCTGAGGACAAAGACCTTCCAACAAAAGTAATGAATTACATCGATTTGTAGGAATTAATATGCAATATATTCGTGAAGACAGACTGTGAGAGTACAGTAAACCAATCTCATATTATACAGTAATTCCTCTAGAGTGCAAAATTGGAAAATATTCAGGTTAGCTATGCACAGAAGGTTCTTACATACAATACTTACAAAGGTTTTTGATATTAGGAGTCGGTGGGGAGGAAAGAATTAGAGAAATTAGGAGAATAGCGGGTATTTTAGAATGTCATTAGCAGTGAGGAGGTGAGTAGAAGGGTGGGGGAAGAGTTTAATAGAGCAGATGAGAAAAGAGGACTAGAACTGTTGGACTGAGAATTTGTGTTCTAAACTGGAAAAAGAGATAATTTAAGATGGAACATTTGCGTGACCTTGAGAAATGCGAAGAAGTGTGCTTTTCTAGAGTGGATTCGGTATTGCATATGGGACAAAACACGTCAAGTATCGTTTGCATTGTGCTTGATTAATAAGATTTCTTTTTTAATTCACAGCAGAATTTCTGGTGTGAATGAAAGGATATTAAGTAACTACAGAGAGGTTTCCAGATTTTGTGGCATAGAAATGAGAAGGCATGGACTGTTACAGTTTAGTTTCTTGTGTGGTGTTTGGAGGTTAGAAGTCTCCTAGGAAAGAGATCTCAATTACAGAGGGTTGTTCTCTCAGATAGTCTACATGCAAAGAAAGGTTAATATGTTTAAAATCTGTGAGGCCATAAGGAGTGTTGTTATCTGAGAGATAGGTAGCCACTTCAGTGAGGGTAATAAAGTGATACGGTAGTTCTGGTGCTGGAGTAGTGCATGTACATAGTTATTTGAAATAGTTTGTAGTGAGGCAAGATTTTCCTTGGAGAATAAAACAGAGGCTGGTAGTTCATGTTCAAGTTGAGGAAGGCGGTAACCTTTTTCTGTGGCTCTTCTTCCAGGGGGATACATTAAGTAGGAACTCATTTTAGCCCACTAAAGAAGCTTGTAAATTTTGGTTTTGGTGGTTTTGGCATGGTGGTGAAAATTGAAAAGTTAACCTGTGTCTAAATATTCTTTGCCATTCTGTATTATGGATCAAACCCAGCCACTGGGGATGCACAAGCCAGTGCATTTCTTTGTGCCGGTCCCAAGCCCGGATAAATGGGGAGGGCTGCATCAGGAAGGGAATCCAGCATAAAATTTTGCCAAATCATACATGCAGACAACAGTACAGAAATACATACCGGATCGGTCGAGGCCCGGGTTAACAACGACTGCCACCAGTACTGTTGGCCAACAGGGTGCTGGCAGAAATTGGGCTACTGTTGGCCAAAGGAGGAGAAAAGGGGGAAGGCATGCCTGAAGGCAGGTAAAGGCTAGGACTGTGATAGTGAGGGTCGGAACTTGGAATGTTGGCAGTATGACTGGTATAGACAGAGAGCTAGCTGATATGATGGACCGAAGGAAGGTTGGTATATTGTGTGTGCAAGAGACCAGATGGAAGGGGAGCAGGGCTAGGTGTATCGGAGGTAGTTTCAAATTGTTTTAACATGGTGTGGATGGGAGGAGAAATGGCGTAGGCATTATCCTGAAGGAACAGTATGCTAAGAGTGTTTTGGAGGTGAAAAGAGTGTCAGATAGAGTGATGTTTATGAAGCTGGAAATTGATGGTGTAATGATGAATGTTGTTAGTGCATATACTCCATAAGTTGGGTGTGCGATGGACGAGAAAGAAAAATTTTGGAGTGAGTTGGATGAAGTGGTGATGACTGTACCCAAGGGTGAGAGACTGGTGATTGGAGCAGATTTCAATGGGCATGTTGGTGAAGGGAACAGAGGGGATGAGGAAGTGATGGGTAGGTATGGTGTTAAGCAAAGGAATGCAGAAGGTCAGATGGTAGTGGATTTTGCAAAAAGGATGGACATGGCTGTGATGAATACATATTTTAACAAGAGGGAGGAGCATAGGGTGACATACAAGAGTGGAGGAAGATGCACACAGGTGGATTATATTTTATGTAGAAGGGCCAGTCTGAAGAAGATTGGAGACTGTAAAGTGGTGGCAGGGGAAAGTGTAGTTAGGCAGCATAGGATGGTGGTTTGTAGGATGACGTTGGTGATCGAGAAGGGGAGGAGGAGTGTGAGGGCAGCACCAAGGATCAAATGGTGGAAATTGAAAAAGGGTAATTGTGAGGTAATGTTCAGGGAAGAGTTAAGACAGGCACTGGGTGACAGTGAAGAGTTACCAAATAGCTGGGTAACTACAGCAGAGCTAGTAAGAGAGATGGCTAGAAAGGTGCTTGGTGTGACATCTGGAAAGAGGAAGGAGGACAAGGAGACCTGGTGGTGGAATGACGAAGTACAAGAGAGTATACAGAGAAAGAGGTTGGTGAAGAAGAAGTGGGATTGTCAAAGAGATGAAGAAAGTAGACAAGAGTATAAGGAGATGAGGTGCATGGCAAAGAGAGAGAGGTGGTGAAGGCTAAAGATAAGGCGTATGAAGAGTTGTATAAAAGGTTGGACACTAAGGAGGGAGAAAAGGACATGTACCGATTGGCTAGACAGAGGGACTGAGCTAGTAAAGATGTGCAGCAGGTAAGGGTGATAAAGGATAATGAGGGAAACATACTCACAAGCAAGGAGAGTGTTGAGCAGATGGAAAGAGTACTTTGAGGGTTTGATGAATGAAGAGAATGAGAGGGAGAGAAGGTTGGATGATATGTAGACAGTGAATCATGATTTGCAGTGGATTAGCAAGGTGGAAGTAAGGATAGCTATGAAGAGGATGAAGAACGGAAAGGCTGTTGGTCCAGATGACATACCTGTGGAAGCATGGAGGTGTTTAGGTGAAATGGCAGTGGAGTTTTTAACTAGATTTTTAATGAAATCTTGGAAAGTGAGATGATGCCTGAGGAATGGAGAAAAAGTGTTTTGGTACCGATTTTTAAGAATAAGGGTGATGTGCAGAGCTGTAGTAACTACAGAGGGATTAAACTGATCAGTCACAGCATGAAGTTATGGGAAAGAGTAGTGGAAGCTAGGTTAAGAAGGGAGGTGATGATTAGTGATCAGCAGTATGGTTTCATGCAGGAAAGAGCACTACAGATGCAATGTTTGCTCTGAGAGTGTTAATGGAGAAGTACAGAGAAGGTCAGAAGGAGCTGCATTGTGTCTTTGTGGATTTAGAGAAAGCATATGACAGGGTGCCTAGAGAGGAGTTGTGGTATTGTATGAGGAAGTTGGGAGTGCCAGAGAAGTATGTAAGAGTGGTACAGGATATGTACGAGGGTAGTGTGACAGCGGTGAGGTCTGCGGTGGGAGTGATGGATGCGTTTAAGGTGGAGGTGGGATTACATCAAGGATCAGCTCAGAGCCCTTTCTTATTTGCAATGGTGATGGACAGGTTGACAGCCGAGATCAGACAGGAGTCCCCATGGCTATGATGTTTGCAGATGACATTGTGATCTGTAGTGAGAGTAGGGAACAGGTGGAGGAGACCCTGGAGAGATGGAGCTATGCTCTAGAGAGAAGAGGAATGAAGGTCAGCAGGACTAAGACAGAATGTATGTGTGTGAATGAGAGGGAGGACAGAGGAATGGTGAGAATGCAAGGAGTAGAGGTGGCGAAGGTGGATGAGTTTAAATACTTGGGATCAACAGTTCAGAGTAATGGTGAGTGTGGAAGAGAGGTGAAGAAGAGAGTACAGGCAGGATGGAGTGGGTGGAGAAGAGTGTCAGGAGTGATTTGTGACAGACGAGTACCAGTAAGAGTGAAAGGGAAGGTCTACAAGAGGGTAGTGAGACCAGCTATGTTATATGGGTTGGAGACAGTGGCATTGACAAAAAGGCAGGAGTCAGAGCTTGACGTGGCAGAGTTGAAGATGTTAAGATTTGCACTGGGTGTGATGAGGATGGACAGGATTAGGAATAAGTATATTAGAGGGTCATCCCAGGTTGGAAGGTTTGGAGACAAAGCCAGAGAGGCAAGATTACATTGGTTTGGACATGTGCTGAGGAGGGATGCAGAGTATATTGGGAAAAAGATGCTAAGGATGAAGCTGCCAGGTAGCAGGAAAAGAGGAAGGCCTAAGATAAGGTTTATGGATGTGGTGAGAGAGGACATGCAGGTGGTTGGTGTGACAGAGCAAGATGCAGAGGACAGGAAGAAATGGAAACAGTTGATCTGCTGTGGTGACCCCTAATGGGAGCAGCCAAAAGAAGAAGAAGAAGAAGAAGAAGAAGAAGAAGAAGAAGAAGAAGAAGAAGAAGAAGAAGAAGAAGAAGAAGAAGAAGAAGAAGAAGATTCTGTATTATGGAGCAGCTCCTATTTGTTTTGTCTAGTTTATGGGGAGCTTTAATAGCACTGCTTTATTTTTTTTTAGTATTAAGTATGAGGTTATGTTGAGTTAACTATTTAAATAGAATAGAAAAGTCTTGTTCCTGTTTACTTTTAATGTGTGTTGGTGAGGTGTCTGATCTATAAATATCCAAGCCGTTTGTATGTAAAATGATTGGTAGAAAGAGGAAGCCATTGGACATTTGTTTATGGACCAAGATAGTATGGCACTCCTTTGGCTAAGGTGGCAGTGGGAGATCTGTTATTTCCTATTTGGACATTGAATAGTCTCCTGGAAAGGAAGCTATTAAACTATATAGCTGCCTGTGAGCTTATTTTTCATGTAATTAGAGTTTTGCAGGAGTCAGTGGTCTACTAGATCAAATGCTTCTTTCGGGTCAGTAAAAGTGGGCCCTGTAAGGAGACCTTTGTTCATATTCTGGAGTATGTTACTAGTAATTAGTGGGTTGTAATAGTGCTTCTACCTGACCAGAAGCTGTGTTAATTAGGGGAAAAAATTGGTAAAACTGTATATATTAAGTTAATTGTAAATTGTCTCAAGTTAAGTTGAAATGTTAGTTAGCCAATGCCTAGCATATGTACTTATGCAGCAAAGCCTGAGTAAGTAAGCTGTGACAGCAGTGGGTAAACCAGTATGACTAAGGCATCTGTCAATAACTATCACTATCATATACTGAACTCACTTAAAATGATAGATCTTACCTTTTGAAATGAAGCCATTACACAGATTTTTTTTCTTGTACACTTATCTTTCAGTTAGAGGATTTAGAGAAAGTTTCTAATCTATTTTTTTTTTACAAAATCTTTATTCAAAGTTCATAACAGGTGCAGTGAAATAATCAACCATAAAACTGCATTCCAAGAAAAAGGGATTGATCCACAAATAATAACACAAACATATTTAAACTGTGTTTAGATAGGCAACAGAGTATAAAGGAAAATAAAGAAGCACACAAGAGAAATATGAAAGTGCACAAGCCAAGGTATTATAACAATTAACTACTTTATATTACTCAGGCCATACAATTCAAACCATTTTCCCTAACATTCTCTCAATATGGAGAGTCATGATGCTTTGATTTCCTAGAGAGAGTAAGGAAAGGGACACATTCATTCAACAGATGTCTGAACCCCCTCAACCTAATCTTTGTTGAGGAACTAGGCCGCTCAACCATTGTTTAAATTTGCTAAAGGATAGATTAAGTGGGTTCCTCTATTCCCCAGCAATAAAAACCGTCAGCACTGATGTGTTCTGCATTAACCACTTTGTGAAATCAGGGCTCTTCTTCGAACTAAAATCATGTGTCACTGACAGAAAAACAGTATGATGTAGGCGTATCTCCTCACCCAGCATCTTCTCCAGAAGACTTCCTAGTTCTGCCCATAATGTTTGGGCTGGTGGGCAGTCTCAGAACTTGTGGAGTTTGTCTGCATTTTCTTCACCACACATAGAACAAAGATGAGCATTGAGCCTTGCAACGAAAGCCCAAAGGCAGCAACCTCTACCCTTCCAACCCAAACAAATGTATTTCTTAGAGTCATAAATTCCCTTCTTTGACTTAATTACCGTTTGTTAATTACTGTTGCAAATTACTAGGGATCTAGTTAACATACATTGCCAGAATATACAGCTGTCCCTAGCTTTTTCTAATTCCTTACGCAGCGGAAAATACTATAACCCTGACATTATAAAATCCTCCTGAGAACCTTCAACTTGATTGACATCATTGGAGGTGGACAAAATGCTAGCTTAGTTTTTAAACATGAGCTCATAATAGCAAACTTGAGAGTTAACTATTTCCAATGATCCTTGACTGATAGGACCCACTTATTTTGAAAATAGTTAAAAGAAGCGAAAAGCCTTCTGACCTTAATTACCTGTGTAACATCCCCCAACTAGTATATACCTTTAAGATCCCCAGCTATCTAATAGCACATCCTCCATTTGCAGCTTGGGAAACCCCACAAGTGGAATCAAGAAGCTTAAGACACATGAGGGAAGAAGAAACTTTCCCAAGATCCTCAGAGCAACCCATGCCTTGGCTAGCTGGTGCCAACATTTTAGTTCCTTGGAAAGGCCTTTCTCATACTAAACAATATACCTCGGTGATTCAGGTCTTAATATAATGCCTTCTTTTTGGCCAGATCAAAAGATCCATTCTATTAAGGTTTATCAATTGAATGCCTGTGAGCCCAATGCTAAACAAATACCAATCCATCAATACAAGTTGCATGTTCTTTTGACTGCACTGTAACATCAATATTCAGATTCGCTGCCTATGATGGCGCCAAACAAAATGGGAGAGTAAGGTAATTATCTTTTTATGCCAAGTGCTTTTTAAGTGACCCAGGGATATGCTATACAAGTAGTATAACAATGGCACCATGAACATCTTGACAACTGCTTGCTGTTCATCCCATCAGCTGTATGCATAGCTTATACCAAACTAGCCCATAAAGACACCTTTCTCCATAAAGGCTCCAGGTTGTGAGTGGCCATAGTATTTGGATCTGGAGGCAAGATAATACCTTAGTGTCTGGGGGAACTATCACACCATTTAAAGGGTAGTCACAGTGAAGAGTGATGTAATCTCTACAAAGTGACATTGACTGCAAATAGATCAGACTCACTTAAAATGTTCCATCACAGTTAAAATATACATTGTGGTGCTTTGTAACTTAAATACCATGATGCATTTTCCACTCCATCTTACCAAAATAACATGACCGTTATCTTAATAAAAAGAATCATCTTTTTTATTAAGAATATATCCACATAATTCTACTGTATCCCTCACTGATATCATTTAAGGGATAACATGAAGTGCATCCATAGACATTAATGGAGCTGTATCTCCACATGGGCTATGGTGTATCTATTAAAGTTTATGGACAAACCCACGCACACTCCCAACATTGACATCACCAGGATATAGTTCAATGAGCTTTTCAATTATGTAACTTGGGGATATTTACAATTTTCTTAAGCATTTAAAAAAATTCTCATGCTATGCTAGCGTTGCGAGGGTGGCCTAATCGTTAAGGTGTTTGCCTTACAAACACAAGGTGCAGGGTTTGAGTCTCACAAGCGATAATTGGCTAGGCTTAAAATGGCTCGCAAGAGCAGTTAGCTTAGTACTAATCTATGAACTCTATAAAACAAGCATGAATAGGAAGAAACAGCAGGATGGAAATGGAGGCACCGTATGCCATGTACCAGAAGGTAAGCTACAAGCTGTGAAAAAACACTAGGTTCTGCTTCAACCCTAAAATGGTGGAAAATACCTGGAGTTGATCTAAGAGAATCCGATTGTCCATTACAGGATTTTGAAATAGTAGCACACCATCTTCATAATATCAGTGCCTTAGTTTTGATTCCCATTAAGTTTCTTCGTTCTAAAATACCTGGTCTACTTAAAGTTCTGTTCAAAGGCTAAGTTGCTTATAGAAAAAGGGCAGGAAACAAAAGGCATTCCTGATGAGTTTCATGTTGTAAAAGGACCAGACCAGACACAATGTTATTAATTAATACTGCAGCTGCAGGATTTGTGTGAAGAGCTTGAAAATGGCATAGGTAGGTTTCAGACGTTTAACATACATTATAATTTCCAATAAATACTCAGATTTTATAGGGTCTAAAGTCTTTTCAAAATTCAACAAAAAGACCACTGCTTGCTCCGGGACAAGTTCAAACCATTGTATATATAGGTGAAGGGTTCTTACATAGTCTGTACTCAATCTGCCTTTCATGAACTCTGCCTGAGTATTTAGTACTAAGCCTGGCATTGAGAGATTTAGTCAGTTAGCCAATACAAAAGCATAGATTTTTACATTAACATTCGTTAAAGAAATAGGCCTATCATTACTGACTAGCTTTGGATCTTTATCATACTTAGGAAGAACAAGAATAAAGGAAGCACTTGAAGGGTGGTTTCACTCACCTTCGTTTTAGAAGTTTTGAAACAGATTGATCAAAAGGTGCTAATACTGTGTTACTGAAAGGTTTGTAGGGCTTGTGTGAAAACCATTGTGTTGCCTGACGGTGTTTGATTAATGGCATGCTTGATCTATTATGCTCCAGCTGGATATGTTAAACATTCAGTCTGTTGATGGGCAATTGCAGACGTGTGAGCTCTAGCAGCAAGCTCCTTCAAAACATTAGACATCCATTACAGTTCCATCTACTTTACAATACTGGACATGGTAAAATTTAGCAAACAATCTATTTACATCATTGACATTTACTGTTTCTTTGCCTATTTGAATCAATATCTTGTAAATAACACACTGAAGATTTCTTTCCCAGCCTCAAATAGCTAAAAGTCTGGATAGTCTGTTACAAACAGCCCATGGACAACTTTTTAAATGCCACAGATACAACTGCATCTTTCATATTTTAACACGTGGAATTCTTTATGAGCAGCCCTGGAATTTTCTAATATGTGTTGGTCATGGAATCTGCTTTACTTGCACCTATGAAATGTTCCCTCAATCTGTCTCTTAAGGGTTTTTAACTGAGAACCCATTCTCTCTAAATAGTGTCTTGGCTTCTAAGCCTATGATTTTGAGCAACAGCTTTAATGTTTTACACCAAACCAGCATAGGATGAGAACCTAAAGAATTCCTTTTTAAAAATCAAATTTGCTCACTTTGTATATCATTCATCAAACTCTTATAGGTTCATAGGTTCATAGGTATGTACGAGGCTAATGCCCTGGAGCCTTTACAAGCCTAGCCCATAGAAGTGCCCTGGCATCGTGCCACCCCGTTAGTTGCCAGTGCCTCTATCAAGTACAGCCACTGCAGTGATCCCCGTGGTGAACTTTCTATTTCCTATTCACTCATTAAGATTTCTCTTGAAGAGGGCCAGTGAGGTTTTTAATTGTGTTGGTCATGGAATCTGGTTTCCTGAAAAAAATACTGTCACTTGATCTGTGAAGGGAGCTTTAACAATCTGAAATAACATATCCCAAGAAGCCAGTCAGTAAGGAATCATCCTATTAGACTATAAAGTGTTAGGAGTGGTGTAAGTAAATACATCTTCATTTGGGTACTTAGGAGTGGTGTAAGTAAATACATCTTCATCTGGGTGCAAGTACCACTATATGTTCTCTAAAAATAGACACTCTTTATGTTGATGAATAACTTTCTGTGATTGGATGTGTCTTTTGGAGATAGGAAGCATTCCGTCTCTGACTAAATCAAGAGTGAAATTAAAACTGCACTCCCCTTCCCCATTAAGAGTGCAGAGTCAGAATAACACCTCAACTCTAGGGAGCCAAATAATCCTTGAAAAAGAGAAGACTGATTAATGCTAGGGTCATGTATATCAAATAGTACTAAAGTTACCTGTATTGTGTCAAATGTTGCTCATAATACTCTGCTGTTCCTTCAAGGATGAACCTAGAGATTTATTAATCAGAAGGATGACCCCAGGCTTAGCTTGTGCATTCAAACTGAAATATTAATCATTCTTATGAAAGCTTTTTAGCAATCTGACAAAACATTTAGTAAGTTTGTATTCTTGAAACATTAATATGTCAGTAATATTTTTGTAGCCAATTCTATACATCAGTCCATTTAACTTTAGAATTTAAATCATGAACAAATGAAAAAAAAAATAAGCATAATTAGTAGCTGTGTGTTTGATCATATGATTTTTAATGGTTAAGGTAATGTGAAATGTTCACATGATTAAGCAATGTTATATAAGTTTGTTATTTATTTGTTTTTTAGACTGTTTGAATCTTTTAAGAAGAAATACAACTGTAATTCAGATGTTGTTTTGTTATTTTTTTATTTTGTAGTAATTTTTTTGCCGTATTTTGAGTATTTAAAAAATGGACACAGTAAAATATTCTAACTTGCTTTACACAAATGTATACTGTCTCTGCAAAACCAGATTAACATAAGTTTAAACTGAACAAACAGCAGCAGGGTTTGTCATTTTTATTCACAGACATTCCACATGTCGAGACGTTATAGCTACTTTGCTTTCTCATTGTGATAAAATAATGGCTACAGTAATGAATTTCAACACTGCTTAACAAAACACAGTAGCCACAGTAATGTATTCCAGATTGGCCAACACAAATCTGAATAATGATTAACTGGATAAAATAACAGAAGGATCAACAATTTCATTCACAGATGGCCCCTGTACCCAATAGTTTTTACAGGGTTTGCCATTGTGTATAAAACAAGTGTCTGATTGTAGTAAAATAATTTAAAGAGTAGTGGTCAAAGTAATTATTCAACTCTGTTCCATACAAACAAACTGTGTATCTAGTCAGCCACATTGAGGTATTCCAACTTACTTCACACAAGTGTACATTAGTCCTGACAATCAAGCACATTGCCCACCCATAATACCTGGTTTTCTGCTTGGATAAAAAAAATAATAACTTATTTGCCTGCTACAGTCCAGAATGTCAGCTTTACCCTGACCACAATATTCCAGTATAGGTAAGAACAATACACTGATGTGACTACGACACACCACTTACATTTCTTTTCACTTATCTGGACCTCTGACCTTCTGCATGCATGTCTCATAGCTCTCTCCCCTCTTTGGCTAACTGCCTGAAGCCTCCTGTGACACTGATACTATAGTAACGTGCAAAATTTACATGATCTCAGCGTAAGCTGCAGCCAGATCAAGACTAAAGATTAGCATTTGCCATACTGCCAAAAGTAATGCAGTTAAGAGTTAAACCTGACTGGTATTGTTGTTAATGGGGAGCTTTAACTTCAACAACCCCACTAGTAAATCCACTACTGACTTCCACAAGTTGCTAAAAACAAATTCATAAAACTAATTCATTTTACTTATAATAGGGAGTACCACTTCTTAACTTTAACTAAAGCAGACTGATTACCTATTATAGCCAGGGCCACCTTTACATTAGTCTCAATAAAATTTAAATTGATAAATGTCAATACTTGCCCACCATTAAATGCAAGCTAGTAAAAATTGTCCACTTAAACACTATGTAAATCATGTGGTCCTGCTAATAGTTTGGTCACCATTTACTCTAAATGAAAGATCCTTCTCAGGCATAGTCTCTGCTAGTTGGATTACCGACCCATAAAACATCAGGGAACTACCTGAACAAAACTTAAAATATACTTGAAAAAATTAAATAAATGACTAAATGCGCTTGCTTTCAAGATCACAGCTAGAAGGCCTATTTAGCACACATTAGACCCAATATCACATTGCTAATAAACCTACATGTGAATTCAACCCCTTAAAGTTACAAGCCAGTTAATATATTTAATGGACTTGAAAGCTTACATTAAGGTATAACCAAGAAAGTTCTAACTATGTACATCCAGTGGTCACAGTACTTTGTGAATATGTACTTAAGTGTTATCTACTGATTATATAGATAAGACTCTAGTGTTATATGTTAATTCCAGTGTAGTATAAACTCAAAGCTAGTTAATTTAATATATAACTCAGTAATTGTGTTTGGTTTTTATGCTTGATAAAATGTATACCTACATTTGTTTAAAGTTCTTGCACAACTGTAATTTTAAGAAACTATGTATGTTTCCAAATGTGTCTAGTGACCTAGGTCATGACTGAAAAGGGTCCTTGTACCAGTTCACCTACCATGTAAATATTTATTTATATATTTAATTAAAGAAATGAATATTTATTAGCAAGAAATTTACCGGGAAGCTTGATTGTCGAATGAGAAAAGAATTGATAAAACTGGTAACTCACCTTCAATTTTAGGTAGAAGAATATCTTTGGTGGGTCATACCTGCATCAGGCAAGGTAACATTTGTAGTTTGTTAGTGTCGCCTGGATGTAAGGATGAGTTTAGTTAGCTATTATGAGGAACACATTGGATAAACAGTCCTAAGTAATTAAAAGTGGCAACTTTTTTGTAGACTGCCTTGCAGAGAATGTATTGTGCAAGTGTTTAACAACCTTTAACAAGACATTTGGGTTCCAGCTAAATGTGCTCACAATCTAATATTTGCCTCACATATTACATATGCTGTTTTCTCTCTTTCTTTCTGTCTGTCCTCACTGTATCAAAGAAATATATATATAAACGTTTGTGCTTCAGTAAAGCATCAGACGTTTTACTACCTTTCTTAATAGGCTATGCTATACATTTTACTACATTCTGTGTTTCCATGCTGTAGTCTAGACCATCTACATCCTACTTATTTAAATAAAATATTCCCATTTCCATGACAATGACTTTCAAAAATATAATAGCTTCAACTAATGAGCTTATTCAGGTTTTCTTCATTCAAAACTGCCCTAGTTCCTTTTTAATAATTTGTGTATGCAACAGAAAAAGTAAAGACATTTGGTAACATAAATCCCCACAGCACAGAAATAGAGTTACTATGGATGCATCCCATGCTGGTGATCTGGGAAATAAACTATTCAGAAGAGAGGATATTCACTTATTTTCCTGATGTTTCCATGTAGTGATTCTTGACTTTCATACTAGGGGATGCTGTCTTCCTGTTTATCTTTAAAACTTGGTGAAACTTGTACAAACATAAGCAGAAGATGCCTGAAATTAGCAGTGGACCTGCAAGATGCTTTTTCATCAGTGAAGCAATCGTCTTGTACGTTGCTATAGTCTTAGCCAAAAGCATGGCACAAAGTCCCAGACATGGGACTAGAACCATCAGCCTTCTTGATATATGATCTCAGGTGTGAATGGGCTAACCAGAAAAATGAAGTTGATTCCCCAACAATAATCAAATGAAAATGTATTTCTCTTAGAAGTGTATGTGTGTGACATTTCAAATACTGTGAAATTATAGTGAACTTTTTTTTTTTACAAAGCATATTTTGGTATTTTAAAATAAAATTACTTGAACTTGTTTACCTAGAACATTTACAGCTATTTTACTAGTGGGTATGTAATAACATCTCCCAGGATATCTAATTATGAATAATGACTACATAGTGGCCAGCTGATGTAATTTTTCAGGTGTTTTAGCAGCGTACCTCTAAACATCCAGAGGGAGTAGAATTAATTCTTGATAAGTAATTGCATATTCTTTAAATGCTTGAACATTCAAAAGTATATTATATATTCAAAGAATATGTGACAGTATGTTATGTAAATCTGCAGATTTATTCTGAAATTAATTCATTACTTCTATCCACATATAGGGAATACCAAATCTGTAAACACCGACTGCATTCTCAGCAGTTCCCTAAGCTATGCTGATCTTAATGCTATCATGTGGTAATTCAGGCTGTGAGGCTAACAGAACATGAGTGTAATTACAGTCTGACAATTAAATTGTTCTTCTGTTCTCCTCGGCCAAGCAAATGTTCTCACTCTGTTATTTAGAGCTATAATAACGTGCAATCCTTTTCTCAATGCTGATAATCAGATACTGTTTGCAGTAATAACCATCTGGTCACTTCATGACACATTTACAGGTCTCTGTTGCTCTACCTTAGAGAAACATTCCAGAAACACAGATTTTTTTTTCATATGGCAGTTAATTTCTGTAGATCTTTCTGCTGTTTGAAAGCTGTTTTTCTAACCATTATTCCAGAGTTTACAGCTAGATTACCAAAATCATTGAGCTAGCCTTGTTGTTTATAAATGGGAAGTAACACCAGTATACTAAGGTTATATCATCCTTCTGGAACAGTAGGTTTGAAGATCTGAGAAATGTAAACCAGGCTAGATCTAGGAGTTTAGGTTAAATATTAGATGTGCCTGCACTTCATTTGATCAGAAATTATACAAGAAGATATGTCTCAGTATAACTACAGGGGAAAAAAGGGTGTCTGCCTTTACACAAAAGCACAACTGCAAGCTCTATTCTTTTCTGCAAAAATGACAACAGAAACAGAGAAGTTATCAGAGTCTGGAGTTAATGAAGGCTGGAAGTAAGTAGGCACTTAAGAACTGTATGTTTTAGAGTGGGAGTAGTATATACACAAATAACAACCAGCAGGATAAGTAGCATAGCCAATAGGATACAGATAATGACGTCTGATGGAAGCACAGCAGTTTGTTGCTGATTATATATGGTGTTTCTAAATAATTCTCCACTCTGAAGAATTATTGCAATCACAAAGAGTGCTACAATACATTAATACAATTACTAATTTAATAAAGCATACTTTAGCTTAAATACATTTTCATTTACAGACATAGAGCCTGATAGCAAAAGACTTGCTCTCAGTGTAAGTGACCACATGCGATAAGAGCAGGTGTTTTGGAATCTGGTGCCTATAATAAGCCAGTTTTATACATAGGCCTTACACCAATGTAAGTCACTTACAGTGACAGCAACACTTTTGGAATCTGGCTCATGATCATGTTTCTTCTGTAAAGTTCTAATTTTCACTTAAAAGGTAGTTAATTAAGCAATAACCGATGACGTGGTGTGGTATATTGAAGATTTACCCACAGTTGGCGTGTTTAAATAACGCCAACCATGGGTAAATTTCAATATACCACAACCACAGAGTTGGTTATTGCTATTATACAATGACATTATTTAAGAAAAAAAATACTTTTCTTAAATAATGTCTTTGTATAACGGTGCATTACTGTTCTTCCGCTGGTGGTGGTATACTGCTCCCTTGTGTTGATGTACTCTGCATGCGTATGGGACTTGCGTTCCTACGCATACCTAGTACATCAATGCTTTGAAATGGAAGCAATGGAGAAAAGAAAGTCACTTCTGGTCTGTTTTTTTTCTTTTTTTTTTTATTTAAAAAAAAAAAAAAGGTTTTGGACACTTTATATCAACGGAAAAAAGTCCGGTCGACCAGATCTTTTTCCGTTGGTATATTGTGGGATTTACAATGGGCACGCTGGCCAATCAGCATGCATGTTTTGGAATATTAATGGGGGGCATTGCATAATTATTATTATTGTCATGTTTTAAGGGTTTCATTGTTACGAATGCATTATTTTGCTAGACGTGTTTCAGCTTATTTCACCATCCAACCTTCTTGCTAGCTCTTCCCAGAAAATATAACAGATAAATCCTTATACTGTACTTAAAATTAAATGGAGTAGTATTAATAGATTCCCCTCATACATTTTTCTGGCAGTGGGATGGTTGGAATGCTTGTCATCAAAAGAAATAGACTGTTGTTATATGTTTAATGTGTCAGTTCTGTTTGGAGAAGACATTTCCTTGAGAATTCATGCATTCAGACTTGCTCATCTGGGAGGCATTTAGGTCTGAACTATTTACATTCAGCCCCAAATTAATGGAGTGCATTAACTTGAGTGAAAAAGGTCAATATTTGTCTACATGTAGTGGTATGCAGTAACTTTCACTGGAACTGTTTTCTTAGGCCCAGTTCTGAAGCACTTTCCTTGGAAATGCAGCTGACGTGCATGACCATAGAAATGTGTTTCTGTTACCACATTCCTCACATGCGGTGAAAACATTTCCAGAAACAGATGGCTGACTCAACTCCATCTGCAAAGCTGTCCCACAGAAAGATGGCACTTCATTTTAAATTATTCAGAATGCTTCTCATGTGTGGGGAAATGCTTCTGCACAAAGCCTTACCCTTGTTAAACAACAATGATATAATTTTAACACTAGGCCCTTTCATTTTCTTTTGTGAAGAGATGAATGTATATAGCATGAACAGCTGTGAATGGTATGCATTTCACAAGGGTAGCAGTCCTTATTAATGAACGCTTTTACGCAGGGCTCATGCAAATGAAATGCATTTGTATGGCTATGTGATTGCAATTTTCAAATACCCATTCAAATGACCATGACATCTTTAAAGTGTTTTTGTTTCTAAAATCTGTATGTTGGCATACCTTTTACAGCAAGAAATCTGGACAAAGTCTAAAATAATGTGAGGGGTCAAAGGCCTAAAAATAGGACAAATTTGAAATATTGTTCTTATAAAGTTAGTAAGTTGCTATAATAACAGTTTTTTGTTAGCATGCCTTTTCTGAAGGATACAAAGTCAGAAACTCAAATGTAAATCATTATTTAATTACTTCATTCCTCAGTGGTCTGCCAGAAAACCACAGATTTTATGAGGAAGAGACCAAAAATATGAGGCAAAAACTGGACAGTTGAGAGGTATGTATGTAGGTATGCATATTTGCATACTAAATGTCTTAAGTACATAAAAAAAGCTATACATGATTATAGACAACTGTGTCAGTAGGTGACATTTTCACTTCATGTCAGAGTTTATTTTATTTATTTTGTAAAAAAATCTGATAACTGGAGTACAGCACAGATCACAAGTGGCCAATTTCACTGTCAGCACTGGAAATATAAAGTTAATATTACATTTCTGTAAGAGTCAACAATGTATGAAGAAAATATACAATTATTATCAACTCAGTCACAATAGAAGGTTAGACAAGAGATACTGCTACTCCAATATAAAAAGAAGTATCCAAGCTTTTCTGTACTAAAGAAACCCCAGAATCTATAACCTAAAAACAAACCCAAGTGCCACAAAGGTGGTTTTAGCAGTGGCATATATTACAGATACAAAACAATTGATACCACTGCTCCAATATAAAAACAAGTTATGCAGACCTTTGTGTATTAAAAAAAAACCCTGAATCTATAACCTAGAAGAAACCCCAGCGATGCAGGGTCTATATTATATCAGTAAAAAATAAATACATCAAATTCCTCTTCATTGACCCATTTTCAGTGAAAGCAAAACTCCGCGAACAATCACTACATCGAAAGTTTTAGCCCAGTAAGTAAACAGTGGGCCAACGTAATGATCACATAAAAACAGAAAAATTTAAAACTCACACTGGTGGAGGTCAGCACTCCCATCCCCCTAACTAAATATATCAACTCCGAGATAGCACTACAGTGGTGAAAAAGGCAAATTCCCTAAGATGGCCCACTGTTTACTTACCGTGGGAAAAATTTCACTGTAACAATCATTTTCAGAGTTTCTCTTTCACTAAAAACAGGTCACTGAAAAGGTATTCAATGTATTTACATTTCACTGATATAATATAGACCCACAATGCAAAGGTGTTTTTTGTAGTGGCATATAGTACAGATACCAAAGAATCAGTATACTTGTGACTTCCAGACCCAGTATTCAATATACTGCTACTCCAGTATAAAATGAAGTTATCCAAACCTTTCTGTACTAAAGAACTCGCTGAATCTACAACTTAAAAGAAACCCCAGCTATGCAAAGGTGTTTTTTTTTTGCAGTGGCATACAGTATGGATACCAAAGAATCGGTATATTTGTGACTTCCAAACCCAATATTCAAAGTATATTGTCTATTTGATCTAAAGTAATATGCCTATTGTACCTGTTCTGAGGCCTCCAGGTCATCACCATAATGTTTAACTTGGAACCCACCTCCACTCCGCTCTAGCATTATTTAATAAAATTTGTCTATATAGTAGAGGCCAGCAAACCCCTCCCCCCAAAAGAATCACTGAATTATTCCCGCTCTAGCTTCTAACTAGCATTCAATCCTGCCCATATGACTATACTATATCTTGGAACCTTCCTAAGTTTATTAAACACAGGTTTCTTTGTGAAACTACTAAAGTGCTTAACTTACACAGAATCTACTGAACTGTATAATATAGAATAAAATTTAGAGCATTTCCTTTCTCAAAAGTGTTCCTACCAAACATATACAACAGTTTTATTCAGTTTTATTTAAGTAGAATTTCCTTAAAGTATCCATTAATAATTATCCTGTTCCAAGAAATTGAGAAGTTAAGAAATATAGTGACTTACTGATAGCCTTTATATTTCTCCTATGCTTTTGCAGCCTTGGTGGCTCAACCCGCTCCATTCACCCTTGCTGTGCTTGGGCTCACTCCACTCCCCTACCCTACCCCCATTCCCCACCCAACCACCCTACATTTATACCTACATACATTCCACCCACAATCCACAGTGTTCAATCAAATACTTCCAATCTACAGTACCTCCCCCAGCCTAACTTAATAATATACAAATTACCTCCCACAAAATAATTTAACAATGCACCAATTACCTCACTCAACAAAAATTAAAAACACACCAATTAATCTAAATGTTACATATCGACATTTTACCATACATAGTAACACAAACATATCAGTAATCCCACTATTCAATACCATTTTAAAAAATTCTTCTGTAGATATTCTTTGTTACTTATTTCCCCCTACATGATATTTCTTTCCTGTCTAACCTCATTTCTGTAACTAGTCTAGTCCAGATACAGATTTGCTGTATCCAGGACTGTTTGCAAGCTTCTGAGCCCCCAAAGCCTTTCTGTGTTGGAGGGAAGCCTTCTAGCTTATCAGTGGGAGTGGTAAGCACTAGGTAGCCTATCTACCACAAGAGTGGTTTCTGGCCCAGAAATTGTAGTTTATTGGCCATTTGGGCAGTTTTTCCATCTCTTTCAACTTTCTGGTTTAAAGCCTGGATTTGCACTTGTTTCCCGCTTTTCCTGTAACTAGTCTAGTCCAGATACAGACTTGCTGTATCCAGGACTGCTTGTAAGCTTCTGAGCCCCCCAAGCCTTTCTGTGTTGGTGGGAAACCTTCTAGCTTATCAGTGGGAGTGGTAAGCACTAGGTAGCCTATCTACCACAAGAGTGGTTTCTGGCCAAGAAATTGTAGTTTATTGGCCGTTTGGGCAGTTTTTCCATCTCTTTCAACTTTCTGGATTAAAAGCCCGCACTTACACTTGTTTCCTACCTTCCCTGTAACTAGTCTAGTCCAGATACAGATTTGCTGTATCCAGGACTGTTTGCAAGCTTCTGAGCCCCCCAAGCCTTTCTGTGTTGGAGAGAAGCATTCTAGCTTATCAGTGGAAGTGATAATCACTAGGTAGCCTATCTACCACAAGATCCAGGTACAGATTCTTAGTTTTAGCACTTGAATTTGCTTATTCGTGCTCAGCACTTGTTCAGAACTTGTTGTTAGCACTAAATAAGCTACAAAGTACTACAGCACTCAACCTTCCTCTTTACCTAGAGGAAAACAGTTTTTGCACTTACTTTCCTCACTTGCTTAGAGAAAAACAGCTCTTATACTCACTTTCCTCACTTGTCAAGAGGAAAGTAGTTTTTTATTTAGGCATGTCCAAGGGTCATCTCCCAGTGTTCTCTCCTGTCTATCTGATGAATCTGGGCATCTTGGGGCAATGTAACAATTGCATCATGTACA
Organism: Protopterus annectens; assembly: GCF_019279795.1. Lineage (NCBI taxonomy): Eukaryota > Metazoa > Chordata > Ceratodontiformes > Protopteridae > Protopterus > Protopterus annectens. The sequence continues at coordinate 991,589,188 of NC_056728.1, forward strand.
CAGACAAACCTCTCCTCCTACCACCCAACACCACAACCTGTGAGAGATAGACTTATCTTGCCAAACTGGAGGTAAAGCTCTATCCAACCAAGACTGAACTTGACAGTCAAGAGGAGAAGGTAAACACTTGCACCACACCACACTCATCACATAGTCCCACTAAACCTACACCAACAAAATCACACACAGAAACACAAAAACATTCGTGGAGGCTCTCAATAATAATCTGCTCAAGCAACAGAGACCTCCAAAGCAGAAACGCAAGCAACCTCCAATCCCCAACACAACCCAAATGACACATAGTCCCCTGACTCAGTGTGCCACTCAACCACAGCCCATAAGGCAAAACAATGTAGCCAACCACTAGTCATAGGCGACTCTATAGTCAGGCACACTGATGTCCCACTCACCAGGCTAAACAAGGAGAAGGTTACTATCAGCTGCCTGTCAGGTGCCAGGATCCGCCACATAACCCATGCACTCAGGTCACTCAACAACAAGTACAAATATGACTCTGTCATTGTCCATGTTGGTGTGAATGACCTGAGACGTACCTCCCTGGACTACATGAAAAGAGACATCGAAGAGCTCTCCATGCCCAGGCAGATATGACCCTAGCCCTGAGTAGCATCCTGCCATCGCCCAGAATGATACTGCAGTACAAGGATAAAATGATTGACTTCAACAATTGGCAAGCTTCTGGTGTCATTCTAAGGGGATCCAGTATCTGTCTGTCTGGGATGACATGGTCGACAGACCACAATGCTTTGCCAGAGATGGCCTGCACCTGTCATCCCTGGGATTCTGGATACTGGCTAAGGCACTTGCTACCCCTATAGTGACTTTTTTTAGGCAAGGTTCAAATGACAAATTATCCACCATAACAGGAACAGGCAAGCAAAAACTGAGGGTAATGCTACTCAATGCTACAAGTCTAAATCTCAAAATGCACTCCCTCGAGGCACTCCTTAAAATGGAGAACATCAATATCTGTGCAGTGACTGAAACCTGGTTCAAGGCTCCAGAGAGCACCCCTGCATTACCAGGCTATAACTCATACCACACATTTTGGCCACCTAACCTGGACCAGAGCACCAAAGATGGAGGTGTGTCCATATTCATTAAGGATATCCACACCTCCAGTCTAGTTGCTCAGCATAATGCATCCGAGGTTATCCAAGTACAACTAACTCTGGGCAAAAATGCAATCCAAATTGTAGCTTACTACAGATCCCCCACCATGCCTCAGGATTCCCAATCCTCTTTTCTTGATATACTGGAAAATATTAGGGTTCAGCCAAACACCCTAATAATGGGCGATTTCAACTACCCCACAATTAACTGGGAAAACTACTCATGTACCAACTCCTTTGCTCAACCCTTTCTAGAATTCATACATTCCAATGCCCTGGATCAACCTATCCACACCAGCACCACCAGGGGCAACAATATCCTAGACCTAGTCATTACCAACATGAGTGTCTGGTGTTCCACACCTGATGTCAACTCCTCGTTGGTCAGATCTGACCATAAGCTAATCACCCTAGATATCAACATCCCATCCCCAACCCCCAGTAAGGAAATCATGGTAAAAAATTTCTCCAAAGCCAACTTCATGCTTCTTAAGACAGAAGTGGTGAACTTCATGACACCCATGCAGATGGACAATACAGTTATGACTGCTGAATCCTACACATATGCACTCTATAAGCACTTACACGAGTACATGGATCGTGCTATCCCAAACAGAACCAATATGCTATCCTCCAAAAAAAAGGAAGCAAATCTGGTGGCCCCCTGCCATAAACAAACTCTACAACAGAAGGAAGAAACTGTTGCAAAAGAGAGTAAAATCCCATGAGTGGAGGAGTTCCCTGGTCAGCCTCAGTAAAAAGCTGAGATACCTTATAAGATCCTCCAAAGCTAGCTACAAAAACAAAATCACCATTGATTCTAGGGACAACTACAAAGCATTCTATAGCTATGTCAAGAATCTCAATGGCAACACCCAGATCTGCTCTGAGTTACAGCACGATGGTATGAAAATTACAGAACCAACTGATATTGCCAACGTTCTGGCAGATAGGTTCAGTGCTAACTTTACCCCCCTCTCACCCCCTAAAGGGCCCATATATATCCTTGTAATCACAGCTACGCAGGTAAAAGCTGCACTCTCTAAAGCCAAAAACACAGCATCCATGGGACCGGACAACATCACAGGCTGCATTTTACACGAACTTCAGAATGAACTGGGTCCCCACCTAAGCACCATGTTCAATCATAGTCTCACATCAGGCTTTGTGCCCACTGAATGGCGCACAGAAACAGTTATCCCACTCCACAAAGGGGGAGCCACCACTGATTCCGGGAACTATCTCCCTATTAGCCTGACGAGCCTGGTCTGTAAGGCCATGGAACATATCATCATGGAACTCATAAACAAAGACATTGGTAACCTCCAAACTCTGGACCCCACCCAGTTTGGGTTTGCGAAAGGCAGATCATGTCTCCTAAACCTGATAGACTTCTTTGAGGCAGTCACCAAATCTGTAGACAAGGGTAAGGTGGTTCACACAGCCTATCTTGACCTCGCCAAGGCTTTTGACACTATCCCCCATTCTGGAATTATAACTAAACTCACTAAACTAGGTATAAATCCCTACATCACAAGATGGGTTGCCAACTGGCACACTGACAGAACCCACACTGTAAAAGTTGCAGATTCCAAATCTGACTTCAAACCAGTGACATGTGGAGTACCACAGCATTCAGTCCTGGGACCTCTCCTGTTTGGTATCTACTTCTATGAAGTACAGGCTAACACAGAAGGCCTTTGACTAATGATGACTGGAAACTAGGAGCCATAGCTGAGTCCCCAAATGATGTGGACATCCTACAGAAGGGCCTCACTGAGACAGATGCCTGGTGTCAGAGCCATGGCCTCAAGCTCAGTGCTATAGAGTGCACTGTCATCCCCTTTGGTAAATACTCTGTACCCATGAACTACCACATAGGCAGCAGTCTACTTAACGCCAAATGTGTGATAAGAGACCTGGGGACCCAGATGGACAGTAGTCTCTCCTTTGATAATCACATTGTCACAGTAATCAGGAAATCCTTCTACATGGCACACCTCATCACAAAAGGGTTGTCATCTAGGAAAAAAGAGGTCATTGTTCCCCTCTACTCAACACTCATTTGACCCATTATATAGTACAACGCCCCTTTTGGAATGTACCTCACAAGACATCTGCAGCAGCTGGAGAAGCCACAGAAGTACCTCACAAAGAGGATTACTCACCTCAAACAGATGCACTACAATTACCATCTCAAAAAAAAACAGCTTTACTCTGTAGCATATCGCCTACTCTGAGGTGATCTCTGCCTAACATATAAAGCTATGTCAAACCCAGAGCTGTTGGACATGCTACAACTAAAGAAATCCCAATCCCTCCAAGCTACATGCTCTAGGGACCTAAACCTTGTCACCACAATAAACAGGACATGCTGGAGGGATAGATTCCTGTCCCAGAGACTTCCCATATTCTGGAATAAGCTACCCATCCATGTCAAGCAAAGTTCTTCATTAGTACTGTTCAAGAAAAATCTTGATAAGTGGATGGGAAATAGGAAATGCACCCCGAGGATCACTTCTGTGGCTCTGCTCGACAGGGGCAAAGGAAAATAACTTTCTTTGGTGGCATAAGCCAGGGAACCTTGTTGGCTAGGCTTACATAGGCCCTTGGGCCAATAGCCTAGTACCTACCTATGAACCTAAATACTCCTTAGCTTCACTACAACTCTTTATTACCAAACCACCACACACCACTATTCACCAGGAATTTCCACCTCCTACCAATCTTGCAAACAAAACTGTTACTCTAATATCTCTCCTCAGCTGTTTAACTATACCCTCCCATATATTTCTAGCCCCGAATAGCAAATACTATACCCATCAAACCCCATTTTTTACCCATAAGTCAAACCAGTAAAACAAAAAACAACTCATTGTATTGTATACTTATCTAATCCTCATTCTATTACAGAGTGGAGATGTACACCCAAACCCAGGGCCAAACACAAATACAAACAAAAAAATGACACTAAAATTCTAAACTCAATTACTTTAAACCTAAGTAGTATATGCAACAAGATAACCCCTCTGCATGCGTGAATAGAACAATAGAAATCAGGTATACTAGCCCTAACATGGCTACACCCCAAAATAAAGGATACAGAAATTATACCTCCAAATTATAATATATATAGAGTAGATAGACCAAAAAAGAAAGGGGGAGGAATAGCTCTTATGTATCCTCCCACACTTAACATCACACCCTACTCAAACAGTATACTATTTTTTCCATTGTCAAGATCCTAATAGCCTCCATGAATCTTAATATGATAAAGAAAATCTGTATCATTGTAGTTTATATTCCACTTGGAAACGACATACCTGTCCTGGAAGATATATTATCATGGATATCACAAAATATCAAACAAGAATTAGTCATCCTAGGAGACGTCAATATCAATTGGTATTCCATCTTAACAGACTCTCCTACCAATAGCATTATTCTATATGGCTTTTCACAACTACTCATAAGCCCAACAAGATATAATAGACTTCACCTGCCCTTCTACCTTGGATTGGATTGTAGTATCTCACCCAACAAACTTATACTTCTCAGGCGCACTCTCAGTCTCACTTAGTGATCATTATCCACATATGCAATTAGAGCCAGTACCCACCATCCAAAAACACACTCACTGAAATTAGTTAGAAATATAACTAATTTCAATCAACAACTATTTAATTATTTACTCTACAAATAAACTGGATACCCCTAAGACTACTACCCCTCAATGATGCAATCCAATATTTCATTTCTACCTTCCTGAAAATACTTGATTCCCTGGCTCCTGTACAGACAAAAAGGGTAAAAATACTGTCCCATGGATAACCAAAGACTGTATCAACCTGACAAAACAAAGAGACCTAGCCTGGAATACATGGAAACTAAATAAAACTGAACAAAATTTTCTCTCTTTCAAAACAATCCATAATAGTGTAACTAAAATAGTCAACAAATGCAAAAAATCCTACTAGTCAACCTCCAGATACAACACAAATGCAACCCCCAACAAATTCTGGCACTCTATGCCAACCCTTCTCAAGCCAGGCACAAAGAGCACTCCCTATCACCCGATACCCCCATCACTAATGGCAGATAAATTCAATAAACACTTCATAAAATCCATAGCTGACCGACTCACTTCTAACACTAATACTAGACCCCCACACTTACTCTCTAATCTAACACCAATAGCTCCTCACCATCTAACAACAACAGACATGAGCAATGCAATAGTAATGAGACCTCCTTCTCTTTTCAGCCTATACCCACTTCAAGAATAAACAAATTACTACTCAAATTTAACCCCTGATCTGCATTGGCAGATAACCGCCCACCTGAATACCTAAAACTTGCCACTGACTGTTGCTTATCCCATCAGCATGCTCATAGGTTCATAGGTGAGTACTAGGCTAATGGCCCTGGAGCCAACACAAGCCTAGCCCAAGAACATACCCAGTTGTCCTGTTGCCAGATGTTAGTTCCTTGTACCCTATCGAGCAAGGCTGTTGAAATGATCCCCGGGGTGAATTTCCTGTTACACATCCACTCATCAAGACTGTTCTTGAAGAGGGCCAGTGTGGTGCTCTGCTTGACTTGAATGGGGAGTTTATTCCAGAGTATGGGTAGTCTCTAGGTTAAGAACCTGTCCCTCCAGCAGGTTCTGTTTATTGTGGTGATGAGGTTGAGGTCCTTGCACCGTGTGGTGTGGAGGGATTGAGTCTTTTTCAGATGAAGCATGTTTAATAACACTGGGTCCAACATGGCTTTGTATGACAAGCAGAGATGGCCTCTAAGTAGGCGATAGAAGATGGAGTATAGCTGTAGTTTTTTGAGTCTGTCTGTACAGGGCATATGTTTGAGTCCTAGGATCCTCTTTTTGAGGAATTTCTGTGGCCTCTCCAGTTGTTGCAAGTGTCTAGTGAGGTACATACCAAATGGGGCATTGTGCTCTATAATGGGTCTAATGAGGGATGAGTAGAGAGGGATTATGACCTCTTTCTTCCTGGAAGACAAACCCTTTGTAATGAGGTGTGCGACATAGAAAGACTTTCTAACTACAGTGGCCACATGGTTGTTGAAGGAGAGGTTGCTATCCACTTGTGTCCCTAGATCTCTTATTACACCTTGGGAGTTGAGAGGGATACCGTCGATGTGGTAGTTCGTGGGCACCGAGGTTTTTCCCGAAGTGTATGATGATAGACTTTTTGTCATTGAGCTTATGACCATGGTTCTGGCACCAGTCGTTGGTGTCTGTGAGGCCTTACTGTAGGATGTCGACTTCAGCTTGAGAGTCAATGATGGCTACCAGTTTGCAGTCATCTATGAACTTGGTCAATCAGAGTCCTTTGGTGTTGGCCTGAACTTCAGAGAAGTATATACCAAACAGGAGAGGACCCAGGACCAATCCTTGCGGGACGCCACTTGCGACTGCCTGGTAGTCAGATTTGGAGTCCGCTACTTTGACCATGTGGGTTCTGTCCATGAGGCAGTTGACAAACTGTCTTAAGATGTAGGGGTTGATGCCTAGGTTGGTGAGTCTGTCAATGATCCCTGAGTGGGGGATAGTGTCGAAGGCCTTGGCCAGATCGAGGTAGGCTGTATGGACTGCCTTGCTTTCATCAACAGCTCTGGTGACAGATTCAAAGAAGTCTATCACATTGAGCAGACATGATCTGCCCTTCACAAACCCAAACTGTGAGGGATCCAGGGTTTGGAGGTTCCCAATATCCCTATTTATGAGATCCATAATGATGCACTCCATGGCCTTAACAGATCAGGCTTGTCAGGCTGATGTGGCGGTAGTTTCCTGGGTCAGTAGTTGCTCCCCCTTTGTGGAGAGGCATGACTGTAGTTGTGCACCATTCAGTGGGAACAAAGCCTGAAGTGAGGCTGTGGTTGAACAGGGCACTCAGGTGAGGTGCCAGTTCCCTTTGTAATTTGTGTAGCATGCAGCCAGGTATATTATCAGGTCCCATGGAAGCTGTATTTTTGGCTTTGGATAGTGCGGCTTCTACCTGAGTAGCCATGATATTGGGGATTTAGCATTCCTTGGGTATTGGGATGAGCCCTTTTGGGGGTGAGGGGAGGGGTAAAGTTTGCACAAAACGGTCTGCTAAGATGTTGGCAATATCTTTTGGTTCAGAGTAAGTGGTGTCATTGTGCAGTAGCTCAGAGCACCCCTGCGTATTGTTATGCAGGTTCTTGATGCAACTAAAGAATGCATTCTGGTTATCTTTAGCATCTGTTGCAATTTTGTTTTCATAACTGTTTTTGGAGGGTTTGATTAGGGACCTCAGTTTTTTGCTGAGACTTACAAGGGGAATTTTTCCAGTCTTGGGAAATTGCCCTTTTCTGCAACAGTTTTTTTCTTCTGTTGTAGAGTTTGTTAATGGCAGGGGACCGATCTTAGGTATGGCCTGATCCATGCACTTGTGTAAATGCTCATACAGTGCCTCGGTGTATGATTTAGTGGCCATACATCCTTTCCCTGTTTGTATGGGTAGCGTGAAGTTTGACACTTTTGTCTTTAGAAGCACAAAAATAGCTTTGGAGAAGTTTTTCACTGTGCTTTCCTTTATGGGGAGTGAGGGTGGGATTTGGATATCGACTGTGACAGATCTGACCAGGGAGGGAGGAGTTGATCACTGGTGTAGAGCAGTGGTCCCCCATGTTTGTGATGACCAGATCATGAATGTTTCTACCTCTGGTGGGGGTGAGAATGAGTTGGTCCAGGGTGATGGAGTTAATGAATTCCAGAAATCGTTGGGCAAATGAGTTGGAGCAGGAGTAGTTTTCCCAGCTAATTTAGTGGTAGTTAAAGGCTCCCAGTATAAGGGTATTGGGTTGAACCTTAATGCTTTCCAGAGTGTTCAGGAATGTGGAGTGGAAGTCTTGGGACATTGTGGGAGATCTATAGCAGGCTACAACCTGAATTGCCATTTTATGCAGTGTTAGTTGTACCTGTAGTATCTCTGATGCATTATGTTGGGCAACCAGTCTGGAGGTGTGCATATCCTTTATGAAGATGGATATGCCACCTCCTTTGGGGCTTTGGTCATCACCTCCTTTGGGGCTTTGGTCCAGGTTTGGGGGTCGAATGGCGTGATATGCTGTGTAGCTTGGTAGTCCTGGGGTGCTCTCTGAAGACTTGAACCAGGTCTCTGTTACTGAACAGAGGTCGATGTTCTCCAGTTTTAGGAGTGACTCGAGCGGGTGCATTTTTAGATTTCGGCTTCAAGCGTTGAGTAGCATTACCCTCAGGCTGGGTTTGTTTGCAGATGTTATGGTGATAATTTTGTCTTCAGGGCATTGCCTAAAAAAGGCACTATAGGGATGGCAAGAGCCTTTGCCAGTATCCGGAATACCAGGGGTGACAGATGCAGGCCATCACTGGCAAAGCATCGAGGTCTGTTGATCATGTCATCCCAGGCAAACAGATACTGGATCCCCTTTGAATGACACCAGAAACAGCCAATTGTTGAAGTCAATCATTTTCTGCTTGTACTTGGGTATCATTCTAGGTGACGGTAGTATGCTACTCAGGGCTAGGGTCATTCCTGCCTGGGCTACAAGAAATGAGAGCTACTCCATGTATCTTTTCATGTCGTCCAGGGAGGTATGCCTTAGGTCATTCACACCAGCATGGACAATGACTGAGTCATACTTGTACTTGTTGTGGAGAGACCCAAATGCATGCATTATGTGGTGGATCCTGGCACCTGACAGGCAGCTGACCGTAACTTTCTCCTTATTTAACCTAATGAGTGAGACATGAGTGTGCCTTACTATAGAGTCACCAGTGATTAGTGTATTGAGTAGACTGTTTTGCCGTAGGTGTTTAGGTTGAGTGGCACAGTGTGGGCTATGTGTCATGGGGGTTATGTTTGGGTGAGATGGTTGCTTGCGTTTTTGCCTCCGAGGTCTGTGCTGTTTGGGCAGATTTTTATTGAGAAGCTCCGTGAACGTGGGTGTGTGTTTTGTGTTACTATGTGAGAGGTGTGGTGGTGTGTGATCCGGTGAGCTATGTATTCTATGAGGTGTGGAATGTGTGTTAACCTTCTCCTGTAGACTGGCTAGCCCAGTCTTGGTTTTAGAGAGCATGGCTTCCAGTTTGGTTATGTATGCGCATCTCTCAGAAGTGGATGTATTAGTAGGTAGGAGGAGAGGGCTGTCTGTGTACATGAGGCAGTTGCTACATTGCCTCAGGATGCCCAGGTTCACCAGATTACTAGGAGAAAGTGTAGAGAAGTGACCTTTAGACATGCCTGGATAGGTGCTTAGTCTTTAAGTACTGTAGCTGTTTTACAAGTACAGTAGCTGTTATCCTTCTTTATAAGTACTGAAGCTGTTTTTGTTAGTGCTATTAGCAGTTTGTACGACTACAATGATAGCTGCAAGAGGTTCTGAGCAAGTGCTGGGTCTAGAGGTCTGATAAATAGATCTTTATCAGAATCAATAATCCCTATTGTATGGAAACTATCACATATAATCCCAATACATAAAGAAAGAAACTCCACAGAAATATCCAACTTTCTCCTCATATCCATATTATTGCCTGTATCCAAAGTTCTTGAAAGGTGTGTCCACAGTTAATGAAATACCTACTATAGAACAACTTGCTTACTCATACACAGCACAGCTTCTGGCCATGACTCAGCATATCTACAGCTCTTTTATCCTTTACAGATACTTAAACAGGGCCAGAGATGAAGGATATTTTGTATCCTCCGTGTTCCTCCTCTCTAAAGCCTTTGACACTGTTCTTACTCCTTGATACCCTGTCAAACCTAGGCTGCTCCCCTACTACAGCTCAGTGGTTTGAAAGCAATCTACAGGACTGGAAGCAAGCTGTTAAATGGTCTAACCAATTTCCCTCTTTCTACACAACCGACAGGAGTCCCCCAAGGCTCAGTCCTAGGTCCTTAATTGTTTAATATAGTCACCAATAATCTGCATATCCTCCTCCTCCCCCAGATCACTGATTCAGTATGCAGATAATTCCACCCTAATCTGTACCTCTCGCACTCTCCCAGAACTAGTCAATAATACTCAAAAATCATTGACTGCTATTGAATCATGGCTCTCAAGATCCACAACTTTGTCTGAATCCCCCTCAAAAAACAAACTTGTAGTATTTCACCCCAGTGATCTCACCCTCAGCTCTGACCAATTTAACATCCACTCAGCTGATAATACTATTACTGAATGAGTACAAGAAACAAAATTACTGGGTGTAATTATTGATAACAAAGTCACCTTCAACCTTAATTTCCAGCAAAACAGCCTCTCTTTACTACTATTATTCAATTCTTTCCACTCCCATTCTTATCTTTACTCTGACTTCTACTGCCTTCTACTGGACCCTTTTTTTTACTATCTACCATTCTTTTTTCTTACCTCCTTTCTCCTCCCTTCTCTTCATTCCATTTTCTTCTCTCATCTTCCTTAGCTGACCTCTACCTATCCTGACCTCCTTTCATTTCATCATTTTCTCATTTCCACCCTTTTCCAACTGGACCTCCCAAAACCTTTACCATTTTTATAATACTTATACAACAAATTATATATATTCCCCTTCTATGTACTTTCTATCCCTTTTTCTTTTTCCTCTTTTTCTCTTTAACTACTCTTATTTACTACTAAACCTCACTTTTGCTCTTTTCGACAGGCACACAGTTTGCTTCTGTAAATTACCTAATCTGTTATCATGACTACTGACTACTGACTATTTTTTAACTTGACTTTAACTTGACTCTTAACTTTGTATTTTGTATTTTTCATTTTTGAGCTTAGCCACTTAATCTGAAATCTGACTAAATCTTTGTTACCTAGATTAGTCCAGGTAAACAAACTATTGTCTCTGTCTGTTTATTTTTTAATTTTTTTTAGAAATGTTTTAAAATGTATTGTCTATTCTGATAGTAGTGGAGCTTCTCCTCCTCCTCTGCTGAAAATGGACATGTATCCAGCCAGACTAGCCCGGTTAACAAATGTAAAATAAAATAAAATAAAATAAAAACCCACAAAAAGTGAGACTGTTCTACAGAAATAGGCAATTCCTTCCCACAACAATCAGGACTACCATAGCAAAAACTTTTCTTCTCCTCACCCTATTTTACAGTTCCAGTATACTCACCAACCTATAAAACTCCAGCAAGACAAAAATGAACAATACTATAAAAAGTTGTTAGATTTGCCACAAACTCCAAATACCACAAACACCACTGCAAACCACTACAGGAACTAAACTGGCTTGAACTTTCCAACCCACTGACTTATACCCAGCTAACTAATATACATAACTTAATCTACAAACTACTGCTTGCCCTGCCCTGAATAAGCTTGTCAAACACTCCACACCAAGCAGATCACTCAGATCTGAAGACAAAACCTGCTAGAAATCTCCAAACCTTCTAAATGCCCAGGCCAGTGTCTCTACTCGGGTCTACTTCACATAATCGAACATCCAACTGCTCGACTTTCATATGGTCGAGACCATACAATCGAACATTTGAATGTTCGAAAATGTAAAAAAAAAAAAAAAAGAAATAAACAAACAAAAAAAAAACTAAACAGTGCTAGCACGGGGCAAGCCCTCCCTGTACCCCCCCACACCCCCCGCTATTTAAATATACCAACTCCGAGATCGCACTACATTGCGGTAAAGGGAAATCTTTTCGTTCTGCACTCTATGGAGATCCCCATTCAGACCGGTAGAGTTTTTAAAAGTTCGACCATCTGAAGGGGATCCCTCTACTCATACTCTGTTTCTAAGCTATGGAATTCACTCCTTTTAAGATTCAGATCAACTCCCAGCCTGCCACTCTTTAAAGTCTCTAAATCAGCACCTTAATAAGTCGTGGCTCAGCACACATTTAGCTCCAAGCTAACCCCCTCTACCTCTAAATTCCATTTTATTCTCAGCCTCTTTTCCCCTATGTATACCTACAAAGCCCCATCAAGAATCCCTGCTATCCTCTACCTAGCCTTAGTCCACATTCTGCTTCTTTCTGTCTCTCATTCCCCTCTATATTTATACTTTTCCCAAATCTACTATGAAAATTTCTCCCTCGTTATAATTAATGTTAACATGATGCCAATTACATCAACTATTATTCTCCTCAAGTAAGCTAATATTGACACATTACTATTGTTGTAATATGTTATGTTAAATTTTAAGCAAAAAATGTAAGCAAGTGAGCATTTTTTATTTTCAACCTTAATTCTTGTATAACATGTTTAACTAACACTATTGTTATAAAACATTAATCTACATGTGTATATTACAAAAACTGTAATCTACTTTTTTAATTTCTCCAAGTCTTTTGGGTTTCTAATACCGTGACAAGAATGGACCCCATTCTTAAGTCAAAGTACGATTAAAGTTCATAAAATTAGTATTGTTTCAGTCTTTGATATCAGCCAGTAGTGTTCTTCGCAGCACCCACAAAGTGCCCAGTAATGACTCCTTCTGCAATTTGTATGGGGTTACATGTATTGGTAACATATCTAAATATGGTTGTAGATTCTTTTTTTATACGACTCATTGCTCCTACTACTATTGGAACTGTCTGGGTATCTTTCTTCCACATTGCTCTCGCTTCTACCTGCAGATGCTGATATTTTATGACTTTGTGTAGCTCTGTATACAAGACACTGTAGTCACTGGGTGTGGAAATTTCAATGATCAATGCTACTCTTGTCTTCTTTTCTTGGTCCACTATATCTGGTTTTCTAACATCTATCTTTTGAACTGTTGGTAATGGATGATCCCATGTGATGTAGACTTCTTCATTTTCTATGATGCTTTGTGGCTCGTTTCCAATGTTTTTCGGCCACTTCAATACCATAATGTTTGCACAGTCCCCAGTGCAACAGTCTCATCACATTATTATGCCATTCAGTATACAGTCCTTCTGCAATTAGTATGTCGCAACCAGCAACGAAGTGTGCAATTGTTTCCAATTCGGTTTTACAAAACCTACATTTGTCTGTTTCTCCCACATGTTCAATGGACTTTATAAACCAACGTGTACATCTCTTGCTTTGAATTCGCCTCTCCTTAGCCATTCCTGTATTCATTCCTGATCAACATGAGGTTCTTCCAGAAGTTTTCTATACTTGCAACTATATTTATGCTTTTTCCACATTTTTTGCCTTCTCATCTGATCCTTCACCTTATATTCTTTCTTTTTTTTTTTTTTGGCACATTTAGTTGTTGCCAGATTTTTATCTACTTCTGGTTTGATTTCCATTCCTGCTTGATGCCAATAAGCTTCTGCTAGATTAAGTAGAGAAGTTATCTTAGATTTTTTCTCCTCATGTTTCAAAACTTTCACTACGTTTGGGTCTTGTGAGGTCAGCAGATATGTGTGGAGTCCCATGACTGCAGAGCTATACATATAATCAATTTCAAGGAGGCCCATCCCTCCTTTGGAATGGGGAATATATAATCTTAGTATGCACTGAATTTTATAAATCATTTGGTGAGCATGACTCCAAAACTGTAAGTTAGGACAGGAAGGGCAAATTAGTTTATAGCTTTGATTTTGCTCCTAGATGTCAGTGCTGTTTTCAGGATTAATTTAAGTCTTCTGAAGTATTCCTTACTAAGTTTTATTTGCATTTGTTCATGTTTTATTGTTGATCCTTCATCAATTCCCAAATATTTATACACACCTTCTTGCTCAAGTTCTTTTATATCGCATTCTTGTCCCAAACTGTTTTCCTGGTTTTGCAGTTTTCCTGCTTCAAAGGTTGCTTTAACACATTTGTCAAGACCAAATGACAGTCTTATATCATCTGAAAAAGTTTTGACAACTTGCGGTTGTGCTTTCAGTTCCTCAGCTGATGAACTATACTATTTTAAATCATTGAAAAAGAGAAGGTAAGAAGTCTTTACACTTTGTTGTTTTCTAGGAGCCAGATTATAGCCATGACCTAAGCTATTGAGTAAACCGCTTAATGGATTAAGGGCAAGGCAGAATAGTAACAGTGACAGGGAGTTACCCTGGAATACCCCCCCCCTTTGAATTTTTATCCCTGGGATAACAATTTGTCCTTTATCATGACTTAATTGCAAAGTGGTCTGCCACTGCTTCATGGTCACTGTAATGTAGTCGATCTACAGTACAGTATCTTATACATTTTTAAGCACTGTTTTATCCATGAATGAGGGATACTATCAAATGCTTTTTTGTAGTCAATCCATGCCATACATAGATTCTTCCATTTTTTTACAGTTCTCCACTATGACTTTATTTAACAACACGTGATCATTTGTTCCATATGACTTTCTTTTCTTGCCCTTTTGTTCTACTACCATAATTGAGTTTTCTATTAAATGACTATAGACTCTGTCAGCATCAATTCCCATGTAAAGTTTATACTTCGTCAGAAAGCAAGTTATCGGTCTATGATTTTTAGGCTAGCTTGCAGGTTCACTCTTAAGTAGGAGCATTGTTTTTCCTGTTATTAGCCAGGTTGGTGTCTGTTCTGGGTGTGCATATAAATAGTTTGTACTCATGGCTAAATCTTCCTGCAAAGATGTTAGTACTTTTAAGTATATAAAAAAAGTATATAAAAGCGAGGCTTTTCTTATCTTTATTTCAATCTCACTAGCTGTTACTTCATCGTATTTCTTATCCTATACCTTTAAACTTCTTATTCTTTCTTTTACTTCTTCTATCCATTTAGCATCTTTGTTATGTTCCACAGGATCTTTATAGATACTTCTCCAAAATGTATCTATTTCTTATTTTTTTGGTAGTCTGCCAGTTTCTTTTACCTTATTTCACAGTTCTCTATAAAACCTTTTTTGGGTCATCAGTAAATTGCTTATTTTCCACTTTTCCTTTAGATTTATTTTTGTATCTTCTAAGTTTTTCCGCCTGTGCTGAAATTTTTAGTTTATTTGTGATAGTGCATGATAGATCCTGGTCTGTTCTAATACTGCGCACTGCTTTTATCAAATGTATCTTTCTTAGTATTTTTGTTGATCCATTTCTTCTTCTATAGTCTTCTAACAGTGACACTTTCTTGTCTTAATTGATTTATAATTTTCTGTATTTGATATTTCCATGATGGTATTCAGTTTTTCCCCTTTCTTTCCCTCACTACCCTATGCTTTATCAGTTATTAATTTAGCTGCACAGTAATATATCCTGTTTATTTCTGTTATATTGCATGGATCTCTATGGACATTCCTAATTACTGTGTTCATTTGTTTTATCAGACTTCTGACTTTTTGGGTTTTATTAACCTTCTGCAGTCTATTTCTTTCATCGATCTTGATATATCTGTCCATGTCTATTAAACCAAGCAATTCTTGTCTTAACTCATTTTCTTCTAAACTGTTTTCCAATTCCTGCGAGCATTCTATAGAAGGTTTTATAGCATCTTCCTGTGACTCATTCTCATCAATTTCATTCTGTGCTGTCCGTTGACTGCATCAGAGTTTCCACTGTTTCCTGTTCCTTCCCTTGCTGTCTAGCTTCAAGTGAACATTTATACTGGTTTCCTGTAGAAGGCTCCAAATTATCTTTATATGGCACCTGAGTAATTGCTTCCTATTCCACTCTTTTCCCCTTAATTTGGATATCCATTACTCTATCCTGTTGAGGTGCTTTCTGAATTATATTTTCTACACTTAATCCTTCATTTTGCAGGTACTCCATAACCTCAGTTTCTATTTCTTTAGCTTCTCCATTACTAATCTCCTTTTCTACTTTTCCTCTTTGTCTTCTTATTTTTTGTATTGTAAAGTTTTCCATGTCTGGATTCCTTTGTCTGTATTTCTCTTCAAATATCTTTGGTGTTGCTCTTTTTGTATTGGTTAGTTTTTCTTTCTTCTTTGAATAAATATTCCACCATATAAATCTTTTTTTTCTTTCCCATGTCCATATTTCTTCTTCAGATATTTCCTGAGCTTCCTGTTTCTCCCTGCTTTGAGGACTCACTCCATCTTGCTGTGATATAACCTGTGTTAGACCTTCTATGTCAAATCCTTCAAATTTCAGACACTCCATAACTTCATCTTTTAATTTTTTAAAATTTTACTTTTTTAATCTTTTCTACATTCCATCTTTGTAATATTATTTTTTTATTGTGACATTTTCCATATCCGGATGCCTTTGCTTGTATTTCTCTTCAAATGTCTTTGGGGCTCCTTCTTCACATTGATTAATTTGGCTTTCTCCTTTGCATAAATATTGCACCATATCAAATCTCTCTTTCTTTCTTTCCCATGTTCATATTTCTTTTTTATACTTTTCAAATATCTCTTGGTTTTGTTGTTTATATTTTCGCACTTCCTCAGATGCCTCTTTTTCTAAACAGATCAAGGTTTCTTGATCTATATACTGTTTCTCAGAAATCTGTTGTATTAGTGAACAGAAATTTTTATTTGAAGCTTCTGACAGTTTTTCTTGTGGAAGTATTTTTCTTTCCTCTAATTTCTCTTTTAATCATTTTGTATATCTTGTGTCTGGAAATTCTGGGCTTTTTACATAATAGTAACAATAAATAATTTCTTTCTTATCCTCAGTAGTCCACTCTGTCATCTTTATGGCTCTTCTTTGGCCAATCAGTTTTTGTGATTTTTGTGGACTCCTGCTTCCTTCTACAACAGGGGGGCCATCCTCCCCCTGGGCCTGGCCTGTCCCCATTGTAGGAATTTTTCTATATTTTGAGGATTCTACGCTGTCATCTTTTTCAGTCCTGGCACCAGTGCACCTACCAGGATTGGGCACTTTTTTATCCTGTGTCTTGTGCACCCAGCTGTCTTTTTTAGTTTCTGACCTACTTCTGTCCATGATATATGCTATATAAATACAGTCTATATATCAGTGTTACCTTGGTGAGATTTTGTGAAAACAGGGTCCACCTCGAGAAGGTACTCACCAAGACTTGAGGATGAATTCAATTTCAGCACTACTACTCTCCTTTGCTTGCTGACTTTTCATATCTCTATTTGGATCCCAATCTGTGTATGTTCCTAAAAGTATTGTGTAAATTCTAACTAACACACTGTTACTGTATACATTGTAATCCATATTGCAAATTTACCTAATGTCTTATTGTGGAGCTTTTCTCCCCAGTCCTCCACTGAAAACGGGTTATTCGAGCCAGATGGACTATTGTGGTTAACAAATGTCAAATAAATAAAATAATAATGTAATGAGTATGTACAGTATTGCTAAACACTGTTTACAACAAATTTAAATAAATTCCCATTAAGGAAGTGTCACATCAGTAAATTATATCTAGCTTATGACTCATTGTCTGACCACTTTACACATCTGTTGAAAAGATGGATTCTTGTCAACTGGAGGAAGGAGGGGTCAGTGCAGTCCTCTTCTTGAGTAAGAGAAGTTCAAATAAACTAGAGACTGATTAAAATTATCTTAACCCTGTAAATGAGTATAGCACATCCTACAGATCTGGGAAGTATTGTCACAAACATATTCTGCTGACAACTAAGCAAGTTATGTATTCTAAGGTACTTATATGGCTTTCATACAATTAAAAGATAAGGTGCAATAATTCATATCATCAACTACAACAGACCTATAGTTATATCAGAAGTGACCGAATCATTCTAGAGGGACTTAAACCATTATTATCACATGGGAAGCACACTGGAAGAAATCTACATTTTCTTTCCTGATAAAGCAATAAAAAATACAAAAAAACTAAATAAATACAAAACCGTAAATAGATTGAAGGCTTACAAAGGATGGGGGATGTCAATGCTACAGGTGCAGTGATGTATTACTGGAGAGCTTGAGATAATTTGTGGAATGCCTGAGAGCAGACTTTGTGAGAAGATTTACCTAACTGGTAGAAAATTCTGTAATCCATTAGAGGTTTCAGATAATTATAAATACATAAATACCAGAACAATCAACTATAAAGTCAAATGAAAGCAACCAAACTGCACTTGGTAGTAGCACGTAAAAGCACAGGCACTCGAAGGTAAATAAAATCCACTTTATTCGATAAAACCACAGTAGTTGAGCGCTTTCATCTACACACAGGTAGACTTCCTCAGAACAACTTCACAATTAATTTCTTGAGTTAATATAGACCCAAGCTACCATTCCATTTACCTTGTTAGGTTAACAAGCAATTAAAAAATGCAATTAGAAAATTTGTAGTCATAAAAAATACTTTAAAGTGCCCTGTGCTTTAAACTGACGAATAAATACACTACTGACCTTACTAGGTATAAAACTAAAAAACAATGTGTAATATATATATTGCCTAAGTATAAACAATACCTTATAAATCAGATTTTTTGTAATAAAAATGAACATATCATAATATCAATGAGACTTTCTTTCTATAAAGTACAATATAGGAATTTTATCATACAAAGTTGACATTAATGCCTTGTAGTCATATATTAATGTATATTGTGATCCAAAATAGGTTTAATAGAAATATTTTCGTTTAAACCAGGATACATAGAGGCATTCAATTTTATCTGCCACCTTACTTCTCTTTCACCTAATTTTTTCTTGATGGATGTACAATCTCCAAAATGCCAAAAAGAAACTTATCACAACTTTCGTTTCCTTTTAAATGTTTCCATAAAGCATTCTTTTCATCTCTCCTTTTAATACAATAATAGTGGTCATATATCCTGTTTCAAAGGCATCTGTCAGTTTTGCCTACGTAGAAACAGGCACATTTCGTGCATTTAGCTAGGTATACTATGTGGGATGTTCTACAATTACCTCTTTGGAACATAACTTCAGTAGAATTAATGTCCTCTAACATCAACTTCTTAATATTTATAATAAAGTTGCACTGGTTGCATGTCCCACATTTGTGTGTACCCATCCGCATCTCCTTCC
Organism: Protopterus annectens; assembly: GCF_019279795.1. Classification (NCBI taxonomy): domain Eukaryota; kingdom Metazoa; phylum Chordata; order Ceratodontiformes; family Protopteridae; genus Protopterus; species Protopterus annectens. The sequence goes on from NC_056728.1 coordinate 991,608,185, forward strand.
TGTTAACATCCTTAATCTTGTGCTCAAACTCATTTCTCAAATTGAATCCATTTCTATATACAAATGGCCTTGTTCCAATAATATTGTATATACTGTTGTCTATTCTCAACACATTCCAGTTCCTTTCCACTATTTCCTTTATATCCTGTGTGTGAGGTGCAAACTGTAGGATACATGCCCCAGAATAAGTATTGACATTAGTCTTACTATTATTCTCTGCCACCTTTACTTTATCTTGCATAACTGACCCCAAAATGGGTTTGTACCGGGTATCCCTATTACTGACTACATATTCTTTTAGTTCAGTAATTATGTTGCCTGGATATCTCCTTGTTCTAAACATCTCTCCTATAAAATCCAATTCAACTAACAAATCAGCAAAATCAGATGTCATCCTAGCTGCTCTAATAAATTGTCCCTTTATTATACTTCTTTTTTTGTGAATAGGGATGGCAGCTGGTATATTGTAGATATGAGTTACTGAAGGTGTTCTTTCTAAAAATTTTAGATTTAAACCCTTCGTAACCAATACTTATACAAGTGTCAAGATATGGTATAGAATTAGAATGAAATAAGATGTGCTGGAGGGACAGATACATAACCCATAGGCTCCCCACACCCAGAAACAGGATCCCAATCCATGGTAGGCAGAGCCCCTCACTGACACCCCTCAACAGGAATATTGCCAAGTGGATGGATGACCGTACATGTATACTGGGGGTCCCCACTGTGTCACGACCAGACAGAGGCACATTGAAGAACCTCATAAATGGCCATAATTGAACATAGCAATGGGTGGCGAAAGACACACACACTCTAGCTAGGCTTACTAATGGCCTAGGGTGTCTAGCCTACTATGAACCCATGAACCTATGAAGATACAAAACGTACAGGACACTAAGGATAATCACAAGGCTTACCCAACTGATGGTAGGAACCATGTTGGGCATCCACAGATATGCTCCGAATCACACAGATATTACAAACAACATACCAAACACACACACATATTGCTAACATACAACCTGTCAGGTGCAGTGCAAACACCCCCCCCCCCCGAGTGCAAAATACCTATCCCAGCAGATGGTCCCCTGACATTGCAGATGCTGAGGTAACAGCCATCATCTGCAAAGCAGAACACACAGCAGCAAAGATATGTGATGGTGTCCTGTGCTGAGGCCAACATGGACCCAAAGAATAATGGAATGCCAAATCACACTACTGGCCAATGTCAGCCTTACCACAGGATATGTACCCAAAGAGCAGTGTACAACAACAGTGGTCCATCACAACAAAGGTGTTGCCTGAATGGATACTCCAAACTACCACCCCAGGATCCTGACAAGCTTGTTCTGCACAGCTATGGAAAGGATCAGTATGTACCGCAGACAGAAGGCTAATGTGGACCTACTGATACTGGACCCTACACACTGTGGCTGTTGTAACTGCAGAACTGGCCCTAAACATGTCTGACCCATTTGAAGCAGTCATTAAGGCCATTGATGAGGGCTATGTGGTCCACACAGTGTAGCTGGACCAAGCACATGCTTCCAGACAATACCGTACGTGTTCAGTATGGATATGTTCACCAGCTTAAATAAACACCCCTATGTCAGTAGAGGGGTTGCAAAGCAGACCAAGGACAGAACTGACATGGTCAGACATGCCGCATCCATGTCAGACTACAAAGCGGATCTGAGTGGCATCCCACAAGGCCTGGTCTTGGCCCCCCCACCCCCATTCTGTATACATGTCCCATAGGTATAGGCCAACATGGAAGGACTGTGACTGAGCATGTATGCAGAGGAGTACAAACAGCCCACCATATCCGACCCCCAGCTGACACAAGCAACCCACAAAAGGGCCACCTACAAACAGACAGACAACTGTAGCCATAGCCATGTCAGCAAGCTAATTGCAGAACTGTGTATAGACAACCACCGTGGATATACAGTAAGTGCCCACAAATTACCACACAGGTGTTAACCCATGAGGTACCTAACATTTAATGTGAGACCTGGGTACAAAATGTGATAAATATCCTGCACTGGACAAACATGTGGCTGTAGTGTTCGCAGAAACATGTACCATATACCCACCCCAACATGAAGGCTGGCAGATGTAGATAAGGGGAACTCACTGTGGCTCTGCAGCCATCCTCCATCAGCATCACAACTGACTACAATAGCCCCTGTGGGATATACCGCAGCAGACACCTCCATCAACTGTAAAGTCCACAACAGTACCCCACCAGGGTAGCAAAACATGAACAGATGCCATGTGTTGCCTGAGTAAACAAACTGCAGCCCCACACACCGCCATCCTTCCCAGCTACAGGAAAGCTGTGCCTGATGTATGAAGCCATGTCCAGCCTGGAATGAATGAACATGTTGCACCTTGTACAATCTGAACGGCAGTGAGCTATGCACATGAGAGACATGAACCCCAGCACTGACATACATAGGACAAGCTGTACAGAATGATCCATAACACAGAAGGCACCCCCACACTTCAGTAAACTCCTGGTACAGGTTAGCCAGAGAGCCACATATCGACACCCCTCAAGAGGCATCCTGATGAGTTTATGGGAGATGGTAGGTACCCTGAGTATCACTGTTATGTCGGAGGTAGACAGAGGCACAGTATACTAACCATGACATATGTAATGGCAAACTCCAGTTACAATGTGTGTCGAAGGACAAACACACCCTGTGACTAGCATCAGAAATGGCCTACGGAACATCTCTAGTGTTTGCCAATGTCCACCCATGTTGTGGAATACACTAGCAATGTTGGACGAGCCTGGTGTAGGTAGTCCATATCTGAACATATTGCAACATGGTCATATGTGCACAACTGGCCCCTACACAGTCTGTTGTGCTCACTATGAAGATGTCAAGCAGTCATAGGACTAAAGCCCAGGATACTGTCCACTACAGTGAAAGTACCGAACCAGTACACTATACGGTACTACAGTGTTAGGTCATTATGAAAGTATGTTGAGAACTGTCTGCAAAGTATCCCATGCAATTCCTGCAGGCACAGTATAATCCCTGTTGTGGCAGACATGAAGCAGTTCACCAGTTAGTACACAACATGACACCCAACACACTATCATAAACGTGCGATATTGACGAAGTTCACACACACCCAAATATGTGGTGGACTTCAGAGTGCAACACATGGAAAGCTCACACTGGGCATGCTCGCACACTTTGATAAATGAGGCATTGGGGGGTGACAATGCAGATGGTGCCAGACAACCCACAGTGAGAAGGAGAGAGTTACAGGCCCAGGGTCACCTACGATCCAGGAACAGCCCTAAGCTCCATGTAAGAGACCAGCTAAAACGTCTCTTACACGGACTGGGCGTGGACATGCTAAATACCTCACTTGCATCCGAAAGGTATGCAAATGAGGTATATTAGCAATCCATCAAGCAGAAACCAGTCCGTGTAGGAGACGTTTTAGCTGCTGACCAAATATGTGGCCATTGGCAATACAACCCGATGCCAAAATTATAACGGGCTGCGCTGTATAAAATCATAAAAAAGAAGGTTATAAACCCACAACTGTGGGTTTCATGCAATACATGGAATGACAATGCAGGGACCAGCAGACCAAAACCAACATGGCCACCGTGTAGTGGTTGCTAAGGGGGGAAGCTGAGTCTAAGACATGTAACTAAGCATTAGTAGGCAATCTCATGTAAATGAGGGTTCGGATACTGAATCTCACAGTCACATAGCAAATGAGCACAGTCTGAGTAGTGTAAGAGATACATAAGGGGGAGGAATAGAGTAGGAGATAGGTGACATCACAGGGGGGAATGGTAGAAAGAAATGCAGTTCATTGGAGGCCAGTGTAACATGACAGATGACAGGCACAGATCATGGAAAGAGGTGTGTCACTAGATAAGTCATGGAAAGTCAAGAAATGGAAGGTGTACACTGTTACTTACACCAAAGTTTCTTGCTGGGCGTGCATGCGCACGTGTGCATGCCATGAAGCACGAGTAGGACAGTGTGTGCACGTGTAAGGCAGTCTGAGCATGTGGGAGCGTGTTGGGAGATTTTTAACACTGTTTGCGCTGGTGTGCGCGCGTGTAGGGCAGGCTGACTATGTTAGAGGCTGTTGGCAGACGTGTAACAGTGTTTGCATGGGTGTACGCGCGGTTTAACCCGAATAAGTAGATTCTGAACCATGTAAGCACATGTGCGCGTGTATAAGCCACTGTGAGCGTGTTTCAGATAGTATGCACATTGCTCCCCCCTGAGGAAACAGAGAGGAAAAAGGAAGCAACAGAATTAATAGGAAGCTAGCAGGGATAACTGCTGAAGCTAGCAGGTGAAAACAATTAGAAGCAGGCAATTACACAGGCAGAATAGTAGCCCAGCCCAGCACTTAAAACTCTGCAAACAGTAGTGCAGGATGTTTCCATTAAGAGACACTGCAAGACAGGAGTAAGCTAATAGAAGTGAAAACTGAAAAGCTGAACTCAGAGCAGAAATGTTAGGGGCTGCCATAGCTGTCATAATGAGACATAGGCGACTTGCTGAGGGTGGTGACAATGCAGATGGTGCCAGACAACCCACAGTGAGGAGACGGAGAAGAGTGTACAGGCCCAGGGTCACCTACCACGGGTTACATGAGCTGGAGATAGTAGAGCGCTATAGAGTGGACAGAGAGCTCCTGCAGCAAATTGTTGAGCTGTGCAGGCCACGCCTCACACACAGAACCAACAGAGGAGAACCCATCCCAGTGGAAACCAAGGTATGTGTTGGCCTAAGAATACTAGCAACAGGTACCTTCCAGAGACCAACTGGCGATATGATGGGGATATCACAGGCATCAGCCTCCAGGGTACTACACCAGTTCCTGGATGCCATGTCAGCACATGTCGGTGATCATGTATATTTTCCCAATGCCTGTGAGGTATTGGCCAGCAATATGCGTCTCTTTCAGCAAATAGCGGAATACCCTGAGGTACTGGGTGCAATAGACTGCACGCACATATGCATCAAAGCACCAGCTGGTGAGCGGGGTAGGGCCTACATTAACCGCAAGGGCTTCCCCTCCATCAACTGCCAGGTCATGTGTGATGCCCGGGGCATAATAATGAATGTGTGTGCTGGCTGCCCTGGGAGTTATCACGATTCCCACATCTGGCATTTGACGCAGCTGTGCCAGACATTTGCCAATGGGGACATCCCACACGGACACCTAGTGGGGGATGCAGGTTATGCACTGGAGCCGTGGCTGATGACACCCATCAGAAATGCACACACACCTGAACAGGAACACCATAATGAGGCACACGCACAAACACGTAATGTAATAGAGCGTGTGTTTGGGCTGCTCAAGTCACGGTTCCAGTGTCTGGACACATCTGGTGGAGCCTTGCAGTACACACCAACTACATGTACCCAAATTGTCATGGTATGTGCTATGCTACATAATATGATCTTGTGAAAACAGCTGCAGCAGGACCAGCATAGGGCCGGGCCAAACAGCCCCCCACCATTGCCAAGGCCATCACAGGCAAAGCGTGACTCGGAGGAGGAACAACCTGAGCCTGCCCCAGTAGGCAGAAGGAGGCGTGCCCAGTATGCCCTGGCCTTAGCAAAGAGGCAACACATAGCACATACACTGGCTCAGTAGGAACCCTGGGAATGATACCCCTCTCTGACTCACTCATATAGTAACAGGGATGCCTAACATGACACAACCTGCTCTCAAACATGTACAGGGAGTGTAGTATGTGCATCCGACAGAGACAGCCCTGCAGCACCACCTGAGGCATGATTGCCATGTGTTAAGCAATGTGACACCATCTAGTATATGCAAACATGAAGACCCTGCCTAACATCTCACCCTCACCAAGCATGATGCCACACTATGAAGACAAGAAGATCAAGTACAATAATTGGCTGAAGTAATGCAGTCAGTCAAAGGGGAGCCAATGTGTTGCAGGCTGGGAAGATATACGGAGCTTGACATGATGCACCACCTGCTAGGGGTGGCGTGCACCTATCATGCCATGCCCCATGGATACCGGCAAAGGCTGTCAGTACCCACAGCATGCCCTGAATAGGTAAGTCTCAAAACACAAATCCACCTTCATAGGTTCTTCAAGGGATAGGAACCTAGATGTAATACTACCCCATGACAGATGTATAAACAGCAAGATGTGTGCAGTGTAAACGCACACAGTAAGGAGAATGTAGATTCCAGTCCTGTAATAGAGAACTGGGCAAGGCTCACATCAGCACCCTAACACTACCAGGTCACACCTCATACTGTGCTGTACAGCCGCAAAACATGGAACAAGCTACAAAAGGAGGGTGACTTGCAAGAAACGGCAAGGATAACCACACCCCCATGTTGGTACCACAACAAAAAGCAGCATGGAATAGCCATGGTCAAATACCAATGGCTAAAACTGCCTCGCAGTATATAGCCTGCTGCAGACTACTGTCCTAATACCAGGAACAGCACCTGGCCTATGTCGGAATACATGAATATCCAGAAAACACTTCACTTCCAAGTACTCAAGTAAGCCAAAAAACAAAGTAATCACCAAGAACGTAAAATTTAATGAAGCTTTCGGACACACATCCCTTCATCAGCATACATAATTACATTTAATTATTATATATATAGAGGATTCATTAAAACCACATGATCAGAACCAGCCAATAAAATTTTTTTGTCAACTATATCATTACATAATTTAAAAACATATACCCAACCACTTATCAAAAAAAAATTTTTAAAAAAGTTTTTTTGAATAGCAATATCTACTTAATAATATTAATATACTTCATTAAATACTAACATATTAAAAAAAAAATTATAATAATATGTATAAATACTCATATATTTATTTTATTTCCAACTGTCTCTTAACTAATACAGGCTTTATACTAATGGCACTATTCAGACCTGGATTTAAATCTGCCTGTAGTCTAATTATCCAGTCTAACTCTTTTAACTCTATAAGATTATTTATGTCACCACCTCTTATTCCTGGCTCAACAGTATCTATCACTCTAAATTTAAAATTACGTGTCTCAAATTCCATAATATGTTTATATAGGGCATTAGTTTGTACTTTCCTACTTATTTCAGATTTATGTTCTATAATACGGTCTTTAAGCCGTCTCGTAGTTTTCCCTATATAAAATGCATAACAGTGTGTACAGGTAGCAAGATACACCAATCTACTTGTATTGCATGTTGCTGCTATATGAAATTCATATTTCTTATTTGTAATAGGGTGTTTATATGATTGCTCAGATTCAAATATATATTTGCAACAGGTACAATTATGGCACTTATAAGTGCCTAGTTTACCCTTTTGCAACTTGCGTTCTTCCATAAAATCTTTATAACATAACATATTTTTTATCGATTGATGATTTCTGTATGCAAAACTAGGTTTAGAGCCTACTGGCTTTTCTATTTCTGGCATGGCCATCAGTATTGGCCAATTTCTCTCAATAATCTTGTTAACTTGGTGCGTATACCCATTGTATGTCATAAGATATCTAATTTTGTTCTGTTGCATTACCCTTTGTGTTGTACATATTTGTTGTATTTCTAATGAAGTGGCAATAAATACTGGTTTATATACATTGTATCTACCTTGATTTACTTCTTCTATAATCTTATTTATAATAAATTCAGTATAGCCATTCCTTACAAATTCATCTTTCATTTTTTCTATCTCAATTTCATATTGCTCATTGTCAGTTGTTAACCTGCTCACCCTAATCATCTGTGATTTGACTATTCCTTTAAATATGTGAGGAGGATGCATACTTGTTTTTTTCAAATATCTTGCTGTATGTACTTCTTTTTTATGAACCATTGTTTCCAGTTTATCATTTCTTTTGTAAAGTTTAACATCCAAAAATACTATACTGTGTTTAGAATAGTCCATCTAGCAGGCTGCTATTCTGAGTCCCCACATATGCCCCAGTGTGTTCAGCATGCTGTCAGTGCGTGTCAATGTCTGACTTGTATTGTAGTCACTGTAATATATTTTATTTATTTATTTATTTATCCTACATTTGTTGACTGGGATAGTCCGACTGGATGCATGTCCATTTCCAGGGGAGGCCCATGGAGACAAGCTACGAGGGTAGCAGATACAGCATTACATAATACTAGCATTACATATTACAAACAGATTATTTACAGAAATTACATAAGTAAGCAAGTCAAACATGTTCCACAGGTTAATGTTAGTCCTGAGCACAAGTCAGGATTAAATTAAATTACACAGTAAAGTGGTTCACAGATTTTACACATTCGAGTTAGCCAGGCTTGATACATTGACATAGCCAGTTAAGTGACAAATGTTGTTTGAGTCTACTGTTAAATTGACCTAAGGTGGACAGTAGGGTAATATCAGCTGGAAGTGAGTTCCAGGATCTATTTACAGGGTTTGCAAAGAGAGAATCACCGGCTGTGTTATTAAACTTGCTAGTCTGAATTAGTAATTTGTTAGAGGAGCGAAGTGGTCTAGGATTGTTATAGGGGTGATAATATTTGAAGTGCAGGAGTATTGTCTGGATTATAGAGGATTTTATAGGCCATAATCAGTTGGTTATACTGTATTAGGCTGGGTATTGCAAGCCAACCAAGCTGATTTAGATTGATGCAATGATGTGTCCTAAAAGGCAGCTCAGTGGCAAACCTGGCAATGTGGTTGTAGCAAATTGAGTGTTTGTTAAGGACAGTCTTGTTCATATTCGAGAGTAGAGGGGATGCATACAGAAGGTTGAAACAAGGTGTGAGCGAGCTATGGCACCTTTAGCTGGAGGGGCTAGGAAGGCTTTAATTCTGTAAAGTGACCCTAGTTTTCTATTGATGGCTTTGATAATCTTGTTAACATGTAGGTCACATTTGAGATTATTGTCTATGATGACACCTAATAGTTTAGGAGATGGGTCAGGGGAGATTATTGTGCCATCAGTTGATGTTATGGTAACGGTAAAGCGGTAGACCTACGTGTTGGTTAAATCACAGCAGTTTAGTTTATTTGGGATTTAGGATCAGATGATGTTCAGAAAGCCAGTTTTCTATTGTATTAAAGGTGGTCTGGGTAGCTGAGCATAACTCTACTGGAGATGTGGCTGAGCAGATCAGAGTAGAGTCTTCAGCATATTGGATACAGCTGACTTTTGGGATGACAGTATAAAGGTCGTTAATGAAGATGGAGAACAGCAAGGGCCCTAGTATAGAGCCTTGTGGTACTCTGAGGGTGTTAGATAGAAGGTTAGAGAGTTTGTTCTGCCAGAGGCCAGCCTGCTGTCGACCATGCAAGTAGGATTGAAACCATTGGAAGGCTCCAGTATCTAGACAGTGTTTGCAGGGTGTGGAGTACAAGTTGGTGATCAACCATATCGTATGCCTTGGAAAGATCCAAAAGAGGGCTGAGGATATATAATTAGTGTTGCAAGTATGGTTTATGGTGTTAGTAAAGGCTAGGAGGCCTGAAGTAGTGCTGTGATGAGGACGTAAGCCATGCTGAGTGTCTGCCATAATGCAATTTTGGATTAGGTGGTGCATGAATTGTCTATGACGAAAGTTTCCATAATCTTTGCAAGTGGAGAGAGTATAGCTATTGGCCTATAATTGGAGAATTCAGTAGAGCTGCCTCCTTTGTGAAGTGGGATTACATATGACATTTTCCAGATGGTGGGAAAGTTAGATTCTACCATGGTTCCTTTGATTACCTTTGAGACGAGGTAAGCAATAGCATCATCTGGTTTTGATAGGTACTCGGCAGGGAGTGGATCAGCAAAAAGTGTAGTGGGTTTCACTGTTTCAATCAAGGTACGGAGAAGTGAAGTGGCGACTGGTTGGCAGCTGAACGCAAGTAGGTTTCTAGGGGTGCTACTTTCAGGACCATGGAGCTAGGAGGTAGATGGCTAGCTAGGGCCTGAAATGTCTCAGTAAAGAACTGGTCAAAACTATCAGGAACATCTTCAGGGGTATTATCAATAGTAGCAGCAGGGATTGGGGTTGACATTTGTCCAGGATGTAGTATATATGACATGCCACCTGACAGGGTATGGCATTACTGGGTTCAGAGAGACCAGTCCCCAGATTGGCTGTGTGGTGGCATCCCACACATGTGTTGTACGTTCCTGGCCAAGGGTGATGGCTGACTGCATACATGTGGCAGCTGTGACATTGACACATGACTCACATAAACCACAACTGGACCATAGAGGCGATTCACAGGTTACCTTTGCACATGCTACCCTAGTAGTGTGATTGCCATGGTGAGTACCAACACATAGGGCCAATGGGGAACAACATACTGAAGGTGTGTATGTGTGGGTGTACCGCTACTGTTTCATAGCACTGGCATATATGACTGCACACGTGGGTAAATGCCAGGTAAGACATGTGCAATGTGTCACAGGCAACATACATGCGTACAGGACAGACAGTGACGTTCTGTCATGTGTAAAGTTGACATACGTATTGTACGCTATGCAGATGTCACTAGAAGTCTACAGAAGCACTGTACCTCTGCATTGCAGGTGTAAGCAGTGTTCCAGGGAACCCTAGCGAACATGCATGCAAACAAAGCTACAGTAAACAGGGCTGGAAGTAGTGCATTATACAACAAAGAAGGGGTAACAATAACAGCAAGTAACAATGCAAATATGTAGGCACTATCAACATGTACCCAGGAATACACAGCGCAGATGCCCATGGTAGAACTGATATTATGTCATACTTATTTGTGATTTGGATTACATTGGTACTGCACACATATCTACATGCACGAACATCCACATGGCATAGTCGTTGTGGGCAACTTGACACCATTACTGTACATGTCCACCATTGCATATCACTACTTGCGTTAGCTTTCCCCCTGTGCTACCCATGTATGCGGCTATCTGTTGACAACCTTACCACCGGCATGCAATTATGTGCAGCTGTTTTACTTTGGTATGTACTATGGGTGCAGATAACAATTCAGGACATTCATACAGTTACTGCAGCAGGCATGCTGGAATAAACACACAGTCATAGCAGCACACTGTACTGTTACCAACATGATACTACTAATACACTTCTATGTAGTCAACCTGTGCATCAGCAACATGTTTACCTGTTCCTGCAATGATGTTGGAAATTGCAGGAGGTGGCACAGTGTCATCATATGCACAGGGTGTGGATTAGGTATGCCTGAGTCAGCCACTGATACCACCAATTGACATGTGTGTGTATGTGTGTTGGTGAGGGGCAGCAGTACAGGGTGGGGCAGTGTTGGTGCAGTGTGTGCGTGTATGTGGTCACCCTAGGTGTTAACATTTCGCATGTGTGTATGCACGCACACAGTTCAACCTCATGGCTGCCATATACAGGGGTTTGTGGACAGCCACAGACTGCACCTGGCAGGCCATACAGATCAGTGTCTGTGTGCACGGACACGGTACCTGTGCCTGGCAGGGGTGCTACAGACCGTATACAGTACTAAGCCAGACTGGGTACTGTCATCAGAAGTGAGAGTGTGTTGACTGGACACAAGTCCCTGTTGGGACTGTCCAGAGCCATGTGCACGTGGTCTCCTGGGGCGTTCCGATGACAGCACAGACCCAGCATTGCTGGGGCTGCTGCTGGCACTATGGGGGCGTGCGCGAGCCTGTTGTCATCCGCGCCGACTGCCAGCTGCTGCTGCTGCTGGCATACGGCCATGTCGACACCGCAAACGCCCACCATCGCCCTGGCTCATGGACATCTGGTTGTGGAACTGCTGTAATATGTCCCCACAATGTCTGTCTATGACATCGGTGAAGTTACGGATAGCATCCGCAATGTCACGCATACTGTCTGTCATGGCTGTGCGACATGCTCTCAGCTCCCTCAGACCCTGTCTGGTGTACCTTTCCATACGTGACTGTGCCTGCATGACAGTCCTAAACATAGCTGAGGTTGACAGACCTCTTTGGGCACGTCGGCCAGAGGCAGTGCGCCCACGGATGCTCCCACGAGAACCCATGGGCAACTGTCTGTGTGGTACCATCGGAGGACCCTGCCCATGGCTGCTGTGTGGAGAAGCATGTGCCACAGGTACCACATTACCCTGGTCTATGCCCACTGTATCCTGTCCATCACCTACGGACAATGGTGACAAAGGATGTACAGGCAGGATGACTGTGCGCAATGATGGGGTTGACAGCTGTGTACTGTCAATTGGCTGACCAATGGCAGACCCTGACACACCTTCCTGTACCATTACACAAATATCATCATTACCAGTAGCCGTGGCACAGGATTCAGGTTCCCTGCTGCAGGTCACCAGAGCAGCCCCAGAACCTGTGGGAGGAAGACAGGAAACACAGTTTACAGTCTCCAGACATTGTCACCAGTGATGCACTTATACACACATGCACACATATACACATGGACACATGCACACACGCACACATGGACACAGGCACACATGCACACATGGACACAGGCACACATGCAGACATGCACATGTGGACACATGCACACAGGCACACATGCACACATGCACACAGGCTCACATGCACACATGCACACATGCAGACATGCACACGTGGACACATGCACACATGGACACATACACACATGCACACATGGACACATGCACACATGGACACATGCACACATGCACACGTGGGCACATGCACACATGGGCACATGCACACATGCACACGTGGTCACGTGTGCACATGCACACATTCACACGTGGACACAGGCACACATGCACACATGCACACGTGGACACAGGCACACATGCACAGATGCACACGTGGACATAGGCACACCTGCACACATGCACACATGCACACATGGGCACAGGCACACCTGCACACATGCACACCCTGCAGTATACACACAGAGCACTACTGAGTTACACTACTGTTACTAGCATTATCAGGACTATTATAGGTTATGTTAAACACACTCACCAGCATGGATGGCCTGCCTTGCTGTAACCCTGGACTGACCTGCAGAAATGATGAGATTAATGTCAGTGGGCACAACTGTGCCATTGATGTTGCATATGATACAGTGTACAGAACAGTCAAGTGTACATATGGCATATTACCTGCACGCTCCATGTCATGCTGCTGTGTGGAATCAGCCTCCATCATAATGCAGGTGTACTGCTGTTGGTGTTCTGGGGCTGGAGCCACAACACTTAGGAGTAGCCCCTCCAGTCTGGTGAGGGGGGGATGTGTGGCCACCCCACCTCCTGTGGCGACCTGTTGCCTGTGGATATCTGATGCACGCTGACGGACACTTTGGATTAAATCACTGCAGTGATGTCGTACCTGCTCATATGTCCTGTTATGCATGCCAATATCATTTACCCTACGGACAAGGTCTTGCCACAGTGCGGCCCTCTCCTGCTGATTCTGACTGGTGCGGGAAAACAGGATGTCATACTCCCGCACCAGGCTCTGGTGGATCTCCTCATCTTCTGCCACAGAGTGGGCGGGGTTACGCTGACGTGCCATCTCCCTGGAAGAGAACACAAACAGGATATCAGCAGACCATGTCAGCAATATATGGAACACATACTATACATGATACTCATGTGTAGTGATATACTACTACTCCCATATGTTGCATGTGTGTGTGTCATGGTAGATACACAGGTACATGGCCAGATATCAGTGCTCAGCCAACACCTGTGCAACAATACCTGCCACATTCCACACAACATAGTAGCATGCCCCATCGGTCAGCACACACTGACAGGTGCAATGCACAACCTCACTCTGGGGGTTCATCCCAAGGTACTGTATGTGGGTCACTGTCCACTACTGTGATGTGGACAGAAGTTACTCGGCCTGGATATACATATCCCACCACCACCACCAGCACAGTAGACTACTTTGATATGTATGTGATTAGACAGTTATTCACTTGCTGGGACTGAGATGGTATCCATGCAGCACACTGGGCCAGTGGAAGCCACAAGCCACACTGCTGACCCCTTTGCAAATGCTTACCACGGACATGCCACAGATTGCATGGAACTTGCACACACATTTCTAACCCAGACCCTATGCACAAAGGTTAAGCATCCTGTCCGATGGACCCCAGACAGAGGCAGATTGTATAACAATAGCAGGAGGCTACTGCAGGACAGAGCACATTCACATTAAGGGAAGGCATCTGTGGTCAGCACTGGTACTACGCTACGGTCCGTCATAACAACGGCCACGGCCACGGCCTACTCTGGGAGGGAAATGGACACAAACACTATGGATGACCACAAGACCTTCTTCAGTTATGTTACACATATGGACCACATGCCTCAGATATGCTCTGTGTTAATACACACCTACTTAACATTCACCAAGCACACGGATATTGGCAACAATCTTGCAGACATGTTCGGTGCACGTATCCCCCCTCCTTCTCCCCCACCAGTTGAAATATTTATCACAGCTGGATGTAACCTCCCTATCATCTCACATGTCCAGGTGAGGGCCACCCTCAGCAGAGAAGAACACACAGCATCACTGTGACCTCATGGTATCCCTGGATGTGTGCTACCGGCACTCCAAGAGGACATACAACTGCATATAACACTGATAATTTATCTTGGCCGTACTACAGGATATATACCTGGACAGTGGCATACAGCAAAAGTGGTCCCACACCACTAAAAGGGCACCTCGACTGACCCTGGGAATTACCACATCATATGCATAACAGGCCTGGTCTGCTAAGCTATGGAATTATGCAGTATGGGATGCATATGCAGTGATATCGGGTACCTGCAGACACTTGTTCCCAGCCAGTGTGCCTTTGGGATGGGCTGATCCTACCTTTTGAACCTGGCTGACCTTTCAAAGCAGTCACTACAGCCATTGCTGGGCCAACGCACAGACAACTACTGCCAGGATCATGGCCTAAGACTGATTGACATGTAATGTATGGTCATCCCCTTTTGGTGGAACTACGTACACACAACATATCACATGGACATACCTATGGATACAGACCTATGACACATTTGGAGGGTTCACAGTATGCACACTATTAACCTGCTACTTTGCATTACCTGTGTTTGTTGCAGCTGGTTGCATTACCACTGCTTCTGCTTGCTGCTGCTACTGTCAGTGCTGACAGCTTCAGGTGACAGAGTCACAGTGTATATTTTTTTTTGCTCTCTCTCTCTCTCTCTCTCTCACTTCTCGCTCTCCCTCTGTCTGCTTACAGACAGTGCAATGAATGTATTGCATGTGTGGAGTGTTAGCACTGGATGCTTTTGTAGGTATCTGCATAGGTCCATGTGATGGCCTCTGCACCAATTGTAAGCCAGCATTTTCTAATTGCATACAGCCAGTTGTGTACTGATTGCAGTTCTCACTGTGATTTCAGGTCAGTGCTATAAAAGGGTATGTGGGATAGGCGTTGCCCTTTCAGATTGTGAGGGCGGGGACCATGCTGGTATGCTGTGGACAGTGTTCTGTGAGTGTAAAGGTTAGTATCTCTCTCATGATTCAGGCTGTGTTGTATATTCACATTTCTCCATTCCTCTCTCATGTTCCCTATAACAAGTGTGTATGCACAATGACTCCTACAACTATATATAGATATATATTTATATATATATATGTACATATACATACATTTATATATGTACTTTAACTGACCTTATTATCTACAAGCTACCAACTAGCATGGCTGTTTCTGTTCACACACTACTATTATGGAAATCCATTAGTTTTGACAGTAATTTTAAAT
The DNA here is from genome assembly GCF_019279795.1 of Protopterus annectens. Classification (NCBI taxonomy): domain Eukaryota; kingdom Metazoa; phylum Chordata; order Ceratodontiformes; family Protopteridae; genus Protopterus; species Protopterus annectens. The sequence goes on from NC_056728.1 coordinate 991,623,956, forward strand.
GACATACTTTGTGTACTACACATCCTATATTCCCTTTACATTCATCCCTACTATTACATGTTATATTTATTTTAGCACAATGTTTTTGTATAAGAGTCATGGCTTAGTGGTAGGTCATACAGACTAGTGTTTCCAAGGTCCTGGGTTCGGGACTGACAGTGGGATTTTATTTTGCTTTTGAACTGAGTACAGGACCTGTCAATCAAAGTGACTAAGGCACTTTTAAGCAGTTGTAACCGGGTTAGCACTGGTTTGCGCGGAGCTCACGCATGCGCACTGGTGTTTAGCTCTGCGCACACACGCACACACCTGCTTACAACCGCTTAAACGTGCTTACTCTTGCGCACACCCATGCTATTTTCTTTGAAAGAAAAGAAAATGGGGAGACAGGAAAGTGGTGAAAAAGGGGTCACAAAGAGGGTAAGACAGTAGGGAAACAAGCTTGGGATTTGCAGGAGGGATGTAGGTAAGGCCCATAGCTGCCCATTTCTTCATCAGCAACAGCTGTGCATATGTATGTAATTTGGTGTGACATTTGAAACCTTCCACCCCTGAGAGAGGTGTCAGGACAACAATAATACTTGTACAGCCAATTGTAATTGATAGGTTCCATGTCCAGCAGACATGTGTGCGGAATGGGCAGCTATGTATGGGGCGTAATTTTTTTGTGGGTACAGAGTGCCCTTTTTTTTTTTTTTCAGGTGAGAGTGGTACGTCAGGTGAAGGAAGTCAGTAGAGCTGGGGAGGTAGGTTGGGTAGGTAAACAGACAAGACAAAAAAGATGCATACAGGGGCGGTGTATGACACGTGCGGGGGGGTTGCACAATTGACAGGGACGGAGGTTTGGATATCCAGACCCCATGAGCCCACAGATGGCAACAGTGGAACTGATATCCCCACCCAGAGGCAGTTGCCACTGTTCCTTCACTGCCCAGGATGGGGCTGTGCTGGGGGCTGTGTAGGCCGGGCAACAGGCATGCCCATTAGTTGCGCCACCCATGCCTCGAGCTGGCGTAGGGGCTCAAGAACAGAGTCCTGAATCTCCCTACGCACCACAGTCCGGATGCTACGGAGGGTGAGTGGTGGTTCTCCTCTGGCCACACTTGCAGAGGGGGGGCGAGCCCCATCCCCTGCAGCGCTTCCACCCGCAGGTGGCACAGGGCCACCGGAGGAGGGTCCAGACTTGGCACTAGTGCCAGGTGCACTCGCCAGCTGAGGTGGGAGAGGTGGGTGCATTGGAACCCGCCTTCCCTGTCATACTATGTTTTGCATTATGTTATGACAGTTTGGGTTAGTGACATATAATACCATTCACAATTAGTTGTAACAGCATGCATTAGTATTCCCATTAACCAAACACCCAGATATTCACACCATTGAACAGCGTGCATAACACATGCATAATTTGAACAGAAATACACAGTCCAACAACATGCAGGGTTAATTGATGGCAACAGGCCATCAGGTGTGGATGTATGAACAGGGTAGATGCATCAACGGACATGCAAATATATATGACCCAACAGGACAAACGTCCAGGGGTGTTAATTGTGATTGCACATACCATTTTCACGTGGAATGAGTTATATGTGGTTATAGGGTGGGGTAAAGAAAATAATATTAACACCTTCGAATAACAATACATATGCTGTACATTTCTAATAGCTACAGTTATATACACACTACTGTTCTAACTACAGTTTCCTATATGATAACTATTTCAACTTGGTGATAGGACTGTTACTGCAACATCAATATACATTTTATTGTTCTTCATACACATTTATATCTAGCTTTGTTCAGCTACATCATCCTGCTACATTTGCTTTATATAGCTGTAGACAAGTGTGGATGTTTGGTATATCAGACAATCATTCTATCTGCATATTGCAGACTGAGAGCAACATATCCAGATTTTGGGATACACATTCCAGATGCAGCAACACTTTGAACAGATTTTGCTGTTTGGTTTTGAATCTCACATGCATTTCATTCTGTCTTGACTGCAGTATACTTTATTCAGGGGTTATTACTACTGTATTGCTGGTTTCATGACACTTTCTCACACTCTCTCACTTGCTTTCATTTTACTATTCAGGATGGTACTTACTTCTAGGCTTTATTGACATGTTTTACCTGTAGTTATTACAATCCTTTCCAGCAGTCTCACTATTGTCATGTTTCAGTATTTCAACAGGGATATATTTCACACATGTGATTTCATCATCTTCTGCAGCTATACTTTTCAGCCTGCTGCAGGTTGTGTTCTATTTTCTTACAGGTAGGGCATTTTTATTTCAGAATATATGTCAGACAAGTTTCATTTTTCGGTTTAACTTACAGGCTGAAACACACTTTTGTAATCAAGCAATACTTGCAGACACTTTCACATTATTATTTGCACATTTTATTCCTTACTGACTACACTGTACTCTTTTGCTGACTGTCATACTTTTATATTGCTTTATAGTTACTGGTAGTGGATTACTGACCTGCCTGGTGGCGCAACCGCACCAGCCTATCGCCATAGGCTCTGCGGTTCGCAGAACGGACACCTGCAGCTGTAATATAAATGAAGTAATATTGGAATACACATTTCCATAATATCAGCTAGTTTAATTTCTTACATACATAATTAAATGTAACTTACTCAGTAGTGGGGTGTTGGGTGTTTGCCGGGCCTCCTGGATCCAAAGGTTCAGTTGGTCCTGCTTGCGTCTCTTCAGGTCCGCATGGTGGTGACAGACCTGCTCACCAGTCCTTGGAATCCCTGTGGCACTGGTGAGATCATGAGCCAACCGGTCCTACGCCTCGGCCATGTATGCTCCCCAGAGGACCTGGCCCTGCATGAGTTGGGCCTCATGATTATGGACTAGGAGCCAGACCATGTACCTGGACTCCTCAACACCCCACCTCTGTGCTCGAAAGCAACTACCCTCTCCTACTCCTGTCATTCTGCCTGCAGGTCAGTTCTACAATCGTTTATGCTGTGTATTCCCGCCTTTGGGGCTTATATAGTCCGTTTTTCCCGCACAATACTTTAAAGTGCCCTGTGCTTTAAAATGACGAATAAATACACTACTAACCTTACCAGGTATAAAACTAGAAAACAATGTGTAATATATATATTGCCTAAGTATAAACAATACCTTATAAATCAGACTTTTAGTAATAAAAATGAACATATCATAATATCAATGAGACTTTCTTTCTATAAAGTACAATATAGGAAGTATTTTTTATGACTACAAATTTTCTAATTGCATTTTTTAATTGCTTGTTAACCTAACAAGGTAAATGGAATGGTAGCTTGGGTCTATATTAACTCAAGAAATTAATTGTGAAGTTGTTCTGAGGAAGTCTACCTGTGTGTAGATGAAAGCTCTCAACTACTGTGGTTTTATTGAATAAAGTGGATTTTATTTACCTTCGAGTGCCTGTGCTTTTATGTGCTACTACCAAGTACAGTTTGTTTGCTTTTATTTGACTTTATAGTTGACTGTTCTGGTATTTATCTATTTTTCTGGTTATCGTGTAGCATGGATTCTCTAGATGAGTTACCATCATTGTTCTCACCCAGGAGGGACGAGATTCATAAACTTCAATCCGAAATGGCAATTGTGAAAGGGGAACTAACTAGGCTCATTGAGCTTTTCAGCCAAGTAGAACCTCGTAGCACAGCCGGATGCGTGCTGACATCATCGCGCGCTCAATGGAAGGATGGGAAGGATGTGAGCTCGATGGCGGCTGTTCCAGTTGAAGTGGAGAAGGACAACATCGGCAGGCGAGCCTCTTATGGATCCGGTTCCAGTCATTTGGACATCAATGACAAAGTTGGTAACCATACAGAAAACGGATCGGAGGTTGTTTTTGACGCTTTGGGCGCTAAACCCAAATGAACGGTTCCCAAGAAAACCTATGCTATGAGCATGAACACTGTTAATACAGGTACTGTACCATCACGAAAAGACTGTAATTCACATCAACATAATACAGGTTGAAATTTAAATAACTTTTTAGTTCAAAATGTAGATTTTTGTGCTAATTTTAATAAAGCACATAACTACGAAAGGCGGATTGCCAGTAATGATGAAAACGGAACTTTAAAGGAATCTATCATATTGTTTGGTAATAAATTGAAACCTTTGAAAAGTGTACAAATTAATAATATTTATTTAAAGCAATGTATAGATGCGAAGATTGTTCCTATGGGACTTAGGTTCTTTAAGTACCCATTAGGTATTGAGATGAATGATGAGAATATTGTGGAATGTACCAATATGTTTGACAATTTTGGCTTCTGCTTTATGAAATTCATAGTATCTTGCAATGACAGAAAAAATTGCAGTTTGTTATCTGAAGTAGAGGAATTAAATGTTAAGATTACTAATGATTTACTGTATGAAGAATATGAAATGTTATATAATAGTCAGTTTACTTGGGTGGAAAAGGTAATAGACAAACAGTATGAGAGGAAATGTAGAAAGATGCACAGAGATAGACAGCAATGTGATAATAAGGAGGCATACAAGTGGGTTAACAATAAAAAAGATAATGTTTATAAAAGTAAGAAACAGTATAACGCACATAAATGGAAGACCCCAATTCAACAATTTGAACAGCAAAAAGGAAGAAGGAGATTTTTTTAGAAGAAAGGGAAACATGGAAAGATGCAGAAGCAGGACAGGGCAAGATACATTACAATTGGAGAGGGGACCAAGAAAGAAACCAGCAAAGAAACAAATGGGGAACGGAACGGAGAAAAGATATAACATACTAAAACACAATGAAGTTCATTATAGTTTAGGTGAATACAATATCTTTAACTACACACACCTAGACATTAAAGAAGAACATTTCCAGTTATTCACCAAGGGAATGAAATGTGTCCCCAATAAGACAATCAATATAGAGAACATATTATAGATTTTAAGAAATATATACATAAAATAAACCTTCGTGTACTGTTAGAAGGTAAGCAGAGCAAAGTGAGGGGTGAATTTAGTAAGAGAAGTACATACACCCCACCCTTGAATAACACCTTAGCCATATTTGAAAAATTGGTAATAGATGAAATGTATGCATATGCAAATAAATGTAAAAACAATAAAATGAAATACAATTTAAGTTACACTGAACACAATTTAATTAATGATTTAAAAATGAATTGCAATGTGCGTATTATGAAACCTGACAAGGGAGGGGGTGTAGTGCTGTATGATGGGACGAAATACATTAATAAAATTAATTGTATATTATTAAATTCTGGAAATTACGAAATTTCATCCATCAACGAAGTAAATATAGGTTATCATAAAATTGATTTGTTTTTGGAAGAATTGTTGTTAGACGAAAGATTTGATGCTGACATGTATAATTATTTAAAAGTTGAGTTTCCTGTTATTAGTACTATAGTAGGGATACCTAAAGTATACAAAAATGTGAATGATCCCCCCTTTCGTCCTATCATATCTGGTAACAGATCTAAAACTTTCCTCTTTGGATCTGTAATAGACAAATGGTTAAAACCTTCCTATAAGAACACAAGACATCTATTGAAAGATTCATGGGACTTCTTAGGGAGACTAACACCGGACTTGTACACCACAAGCATACATCTGGTCACCATTGATGTAGTAGACCTTTTTTCTAGCATCCCTTTGGACGAAGGGATGAGGAGATTTAGCAACAGCATTGACAAGTATAGTACCTTAGATTGGGACAAGAAGTTACTAGTGATGGAATTCATTGACATTGTGTTAACACACAATTATGTGTATTTTGAAGGTGAATATTACAGACAGTGCAAAGGGGTAGCTATGGAGGCTTGCTCCCATATTTGCTAATTTGTTTCTATTGGATTGGGAGAATGAACACATTTTGCAAACTGAATGGAAAGGTTATATCAACCTATACACGAGATTTTTGGAGGATGTATTTATGATTTGGAATGGGGGAGACATTAAACTTAACAAGTTTATGAAATATTTAAACACTAGAAGTGACTTCTTGAAATTCACGTTTAATACGGATTCTAATTCTATACCATATCTTGACACTTGTATAAGTATTGGTTACGAAGGGTTTAAATCTAAAATTTTTAGAAAGAACACCATCAGTAACTCATATCTACAATATACCAGCTGCCATCCCTATTCACAAAAAAGAAGCATAATAAAGGGACAATTTATTAGAGCAACTAGGATGACATCTGATTTTGCTGATTTGTTAGTTGAATTTGATTTTATAGGAGAGATGTTTAGAACAAGGGGATATCCAGGCAACATAATTACTGAACTAAAAGAATATGTACTCAGTAATAGGGATACCCGGTGCAAACCCATTTTGGGGTCAGTTATGCAAGATAAAGTAAAGGTGGCAGAGAATAATAGTAAGACTAATGTCAATACTTATTCTGGGGCATGTATCCTACAGTTTGCACCTCACACACAGGATATAAATGAAATAGTGGAAAGGAACTGGAATGTGTTGAGAATAGACAACAGTATATACAATATTATTGGAACAAGGCCATTTGTATATAGAAATGGATTCAATTTGAGAAATGAGTTTGAGCACAAGATTAAGGATGTTAACAGGAAGGAGATGCGGATGGGTACACACAAATGTGGGACATGCAACCAGTGCAACTTTATTATAAATATTAAGAAGTTGATGTTAGAGGACATTAATTCTACTGAAGTTATGTTCCAAAGAGGTGATTGTAGAACATCCCACATAGTATACCTAGCTAAATGCACGAAATGTGCCTGTTTCTACCTAGGCAAAACTGACAGATGCCTTCGAAACAGGATATACGACCACTATTATTGTATTAAAAGGAGAGATGAAAAGAATGCTTTATGGAAACATTTAAAAGGAAATGAAAGTTGTGATAAGTTTCTTTTTGGCATTTTGGAGATTGTACATCCAAACCCTAGGGGGGGATGCATCAAGAAAAAATTAGATGAAAGAGAAGTAAGGTGGCAGATAAAATTTAATGCCTCTATGTATCCTGGTTTAAACGAAAATATTTCTATTAAACCTATTTTGGATCACAATATACATTTATATATGACTACAAGGCATTAATGTCAACTTTGTATGATAAAATTCCTATATTGTACTTTATAGAAAGAAAGTCTCATTGATATTATATGTTCATTTTTATTACTAAAAATCTGATTTATAAGGTATTGTTTATACGTAGGCAATATATATTACACATTGTTTTTTAGTTTTATACCTAGTAAGGTCAGTAGTGTATTTATTCGTCAGTTTAAAGCACAGGACACTTTAAAGTATTTTTTATGACTACAAATTTTCTAATTGCATTTTTTAATTGCTTGTTAACCTAACAAGGTAAATGGAATGGTAGCTAGGGTCTATATTAACTCAAGAAATTAATTGTGAAGTTGTTCTGAGGAAGTCTACCTGTGTGTAGATGAAAGTGCTCAACTACTGTGGTTTTATCGAATAAAGTGGATTTTATTTACCTTCGAGTGCCTGTGCTTTTACGTGCTACTACCAAGTACAGTTTGGTTGCTTTCATTTGAAATTATAAATACATCTAAGACTAGATTTATTTATTTATTTATTTAACATTTGTAACTTTGAAACGTTGTTATTATTAAATTCTATATCTGTTGCCTTAAAGATTTGCCCTGCCCTGCCAGTACAGTATTTGCCTTTTCTTCCATCAGCATAAATTCTGATTTTCATCTTTTAGTCTTGTTACTCACTTTACTAACTACCCACATGTTTGGATGCAATTTGGGCATTAAGATTTCATTCTATCATTTTCAGTATCATCTCCTTGGCATTTCTAATGTTTTCCATTTAAATATTTTAAATATATCTGTTACAATCCTTGATTTTTTCCTGCTAAGAAATGGGTCATCACGTCAGTACAGACTTGCCTCTCTCCAAGTAGTTCTTCAGTTCCCAATGAACAGCAGCTCCTATATTTTGTGTCAGTTACTTAAACATAGGATGAACCCAATAATGAAGAGCAATTTAATCGGATCTAAGATGTGAACAGGGACCATCGAGAGGAAGCTACAATGCTTATGGTTTGTCTGTGGTTTCATAGATTTAGTGAATGTCTCCATAACTGCATTATCCCTTCCTAGGAAGGGAGGTTGCCTTTAGGTGGGTAGCAACATCAGGTTGCATACTATGTGCAGATGCTTCTTATATAATGAGTTATGCTCTGATTTTTGGAGCCATGGAATCAGTCATGCAGCCTGTCTCTTTGTTCCTTTCTGGTTTAGTTCTGCCACTGTAACAAAGGACACTGCAAGAGGGCTGGATATAAAACTGAGGAAGTTAGATAAAGGAATCAAAATGTATTATGTCCAAACTGCCTGCAGAAATGAGAGGCATGTAGAAAGAACAACAGAGTGAAAAAATTCTCAATCTATCACCTTAGTTTTAAGCATGAGCCACATAACTGGTGGTCTGGACCCCTGTCCTACAAGACTAGTTGCATCCTGTTTTGAAGTCCTAGACCCAGCTGTGTGTAGGATCACCAAGTCCTCTCTGGAGTCATTTGTTTCCATCTTACTCAAGGGGGCATTTGGTACTCTGATTATTACAAAATCTGGACCCTGATGATCCTGAAAGTTATCACCTTATCTCCAATCTTCCTTTCCTAAGCAAAGTTCTGGAGGGAATGGTTTATGTGTAGCTTGACACATTTCTTAATAAACAGAGACACTGTGAGCATGTTCATTATGATTTCTGGACCTTTCACTGTGCTGAGTCAGTCCATATCAGGGGTTTGATATACTCAAGGCTCAGGAGCAACAGTACTACTCTGTTTTGTCCTCCATGATCACACAACATTTTGACACATTTGAATATAGGAACATTCTAGAGTAGTGATCACGACAAGTTACAAGTGATATATACCTTTAATTAGGCACACTTAAAAGTTCATGAGTGTGGGGTATTATTGGAATGTTTATCCAGATGTTTCAATATCACTTGAATCATCTTGCTGTGGTTTGCCTCTTACTACTATAGCCACTCACAGAGACTTTTTTTCCAGCATTAACTCATCTTTACTCTTCCCTACAGACTGGTCATATTCTTTTCTCTGTGTATCTGTTGCCTTTAGGTGATCTCATTGGGGATAGTGGACTACAGCACTTCTGCTATGCTGTTGACACACAGTTGTACTTCCCTTCTCACAGGACTCACCACCATATTCACTACTGGGGGGGGGGGTGATGACCATCTCAAGCTTTTTACCGCAGGTGGTTGGTATAGCTATTCATCAGACTCACTTTTGAATGCCATATTACTTGTGGGTGTGAAAGGCTTGACTTTGTGCCCAAGGTGAGCAATATAAGGGTAACCTCAATGATGACTGACACTCATGTTCCAGGTATCATATGTCTTAATGTCCGCATGCTTTCATCTAAGGAATATTTCCCAGATGATGCATCTTTTACCAGCTAAGGAGGTGGCTTGTTTCTTCATGCCATGAATACTCCAATTCCCTGTACCTTGGACTCACAGACTATGAATTTGACCACCTCCGCCTAGTGCAGATCCCTGCTGTCTGGTTACAAACTCACACTCCATCTTGCCACTACACTGTCTGCAGGACTTTCAAAAGGTGTTGTCATGGTTTTCACATCACTGTTAATGTCTAATCCTACTTTATTTAGCCATATATGTGACATGCCACCCCCAAATGAAAGAGCTACAGTTCTAACCTGTACTCATTGTTCTGTAGGCTGGGGGCTGTAAGTTGTTGTGAAGTTGAAGCTAGAATCTTCTGGGACTTGTTCTCTAGTCTTTCTGTGGTCTGCATCTTTGGCTCTTAATGCCTGGGTGATAACAGGAAGCCCCACTGCTCCATGGTTTTGAAAGGGCCCATAAGGCACATTTGCTTAACACAACTTTTAATTCGTTTAATAATTTATTCAATGATTGAATAGCTAAATTTATTAGACTTCTCTGAAACTGGTTTTAGTGAATTGTTTTGCCTCATTGATTTATGTTGTATGATTTATGTTCTTGTTTTGCCTCATTGGTTTGTGTTGTGTGATTTATATTCTATGCCCCGGATTCACTAATCCTCCATGGAAGACTTAATAAGTCTTACTCGGAGGCTGCAGTTGAACGGTTTGACATTAGCGTGCCATGAATATTCATGAGGGCATGCTGACTCAACCGTAACTCTTACACGGACTGAGTAGGAAAGCAGGGGGCGTGTCCGACTGCCGAGCAGTCTAAATGTGCATGCCCCTGCAAGGTTATAAAAAGCAAAATGTCAACACACAAGAGCGAGTTCACTCAAATGTACTTGCACCCAACACCACACTCCATGACATTGTAAACCCCCATCACACTTATATAAAGTAAATAATTATATATTTGTTTTTTAAATCCATGATATAGCTGCCCGTATTCGCGTGTGTGCGCGGGTGTGCCCATTGCTTAGCTAGAGTTAGCAATTCTGACATGGAAGAGCATAAGAAAGAATATTTATGCAAATCACACCAAATTGCAATAGCATAATGGTAGAGCGTATGCACAAAGAGAAGGCATTCACGGTTCGAGTCCCACCACTCCCTTCTTATTTATGTTTTAAATCAGTATTTGAAATAATACCAGACATATATGATTAAAATTTTATTAAAAGCAGTGACATGGCCAATGTATCAGTGAACAAAATATATATTTTTAAAGGACCCAGATAGCCTGGTGTTAAGCAATGTTTTACACAGCTAAACAAAGGTGCCCATAGTTTAATAGCGCTCTATCCAGCTAAACAGAGTTGCCCATAGTTTAATAGCGCTTTACCCAGCTAAACAGAGTTGCCCATAGTTTAAAAGCACTTTACCCAGCTAAATAGAGTTGCCCAAAGTTTAAAAGTGCTTTACCCAGCTAAATAGAGTTGCCCAAAGTTTAAAAGTGCTTTACTCAGCGCAATGTGTTTGCACGGACGTGCGCACCATGCCAACCAGGGCACTGTAGGGCACCGGGGAGCAACATAGAGCTAAGTTGCTTAAATGCAGCCACACCCCCTAGCCTGTCTAGACAGTATTAAAATAAAAGAATGACAAGGTTCGAACCCAGGACCCCTTGCATCATAATCAAAGTGTAGAACCACTAAGCCATGACAACATCAGTGAAGCAGCCACTATTAACATTCATAAACTTACAAATGGTAGTTTAACCATTACTAAGCAAGTCTGCAGTCAGCCGAGAATTTTACAAAATGGCCAATCACAAAAAAGTGGGGGAAATGCCGCATATTTAAGCCCCATAGGCGGAAATACTCACCATAACTGATTGTAGCTCACATTTGCAGTCAGAATGGCAGGTGCAGGAGAGGGTTCACGCTTCTGAGCGAAATGTTGGGGCATCAAGGAGTCCAAATACATGGTTTGGCTCCTTGTCCACCATCACAAGACAAGACTCCTGCAGGGCCAGTTCCAAGGGATGGAGTACAAGGCAGAGGCTTGGAACCGGTTAGCTCCTGACCTCACCAGTGCCACAGGCATTCCTCGGACTGGAGAGCAGGTCCATCACCACCATGCAGACCTGAAGAGATGAAAGCAGGACCACCTGAACCAGTGGATACAGGAGGCCTGTGGGATGTAGAATACCCCACAACTGAGTATGTAGCCATGGAATGCAGTATGTAAGAATTGATAATGGAGTATGTATAATGGATAGGTATGTCTCAATATCCCTTCATTTCCTTTACAGCTGCAGGTGACCGTGCTGTGAATCAGCAAGCCAATGCTGATAGGCTGCTAAGGTTGCGCCACCAGGCAGGTTAGTGATTATTCTGCATGTATTGTTATATAAAATATGGGAGGGAGCATGAAAGAAAGTGTTGTAGTCCAATAAAACAGCTATAGAATTGCCTGAATAAGTCCTCTGCATGTACTGTCAGATAAAAACGTCAAAGAGGCAGAAAAAGAGTGTAGTAACCCTTTAGGAAAGGTAACATATGTCTGGAATAATATCCCTGCAGACACTGTCATATAACATAAGTGAGTGAGCCTGAAAAAAGATTGTTCTAACCTATTAATAAAGGTATAATAGGTCTTGAACATGTCTGCCATAAACACAGTTAAAACAAATAAAGGAGTGAGCCTGTGGAAAAGTGTGCAATGTCATTAATAAAGGTCTAAAACCCAGAGTGCGTCTGTGTCACAGAGTCTGAAATGTTGTTGTACCTTTGCATTATACAAACAGTACTGTTTGAAAATGTGCTGGCAACCCAGAGTTATGCAGTCCCATATAACATGGGTGATGGAAGTGCTAGTAGCTGTGAAACATATATACAGTCCACAATAGTCAGTTACTGGCTGGCATGAATAAGTAAACCTGGCACACGTGTAGCATGTAATTATTCACCAGAAATGTGAATGTGTGTCAAGAAATGCAGGATTCTGTACAAATCGAAGTGAAAATGTCATGTGAAAACATCCCAGATATGTAGATAAAGAAATATAAATGCAAACAAGAAATATGTAGCTGTAACATCTGCATCCTGGACAGTTAGTATGTCAGATATAGGTCAGGCATATATTGAACTAGCCAAACCCATGACACAACCTAATGTATGGTGGCAAGTGTAATAATACAGGTAGGGGATATACACTTGCACTCACTGGGAATGTAGTGTAGACTAAAAGGTCATTATAAGATGTTAACCGAGGTTTTTTCTACACCCTACCGTATGTGCATAAACCATGCAATTCCACACCTCAGTGGGTATGTGGAACCTTAAATATTTGTTGGGATATATGTCCTATTGTTTTATAAATATTTGCATTAATGTTGATGCATGTGCCCTGTTCAAACACCACTTTCATGGTGGCCTGTTGCTACCAAACATCCCTGCATGCTGTTGGAATATCCACTGTCGTTCAATATATGCACGTGTTATGCTTGCTGTTCAACTGTTGGAACGTTGGTGTGTTGGGTTAATGGGAATATTACTGCATGCTGTTACAACTAATCTGGTATGCTGTTGTTTATGTTGTAATTAAACACACCTAATCACAGAATGTATGGGAAGGCCGGTCCCAGCGGACCCACCTGTCCCTCCTCAGTTGGTGAGTGCACCTGGCACCAGCAGCTCCGGTGCCCAGCCCGGGCTCACCTCCTACGTTGGTCCTGTGCCACCTTTGGGTGGAAGCATTGCAGGGGATGGGGCTCATCCCCCCCATGCAAGCAAGGGTGGAGAAGGGCCACCTGTCACCCTTTGAAGGGTCCGGGCTGTGGTGTGTAGGGAGATCCAGCGTTCAGTCGCTGATCCCCTATGCCAGCTTGAGGCGAGAGTGGTGCGTCTCTTGGGTGAGCCTGCCCATCCTACTCAGCCCCCAGCACAGCCACCCTCGGGGCTGTGAAGGTGCAGTGATGACTGCCCATGGGTGGGGATCTCAGTTCCACTGTTACCATCTGTGGGCTCATGGGCTTGCGATTTCCAAACATCCTTCCCCATCAATTGTGTTCACCCACCCCATGTGTCAAACTCCGCCCCTGTATGCGTCTTGTTTGTCTTGTCTGTTTACCTCCCCAACCTACCTCCCCAAATATACCTACTTCCTCTACCTCACATTCCACTCTCACCTGAAAAAAAAAAAAAAGGGCAATCTATTCCCACAAAAAAATTACGCCCCATACATAGCTGCCCAATTCGCACACATGTCCGCTGGACATGTAAACTGATAATTTAATTGGTAGTACAACATATTTTGTTGTCCTCACCCCTCTCTCAGGGGTGGAAGGTTTAAAATTTCACACCAAATTTCATACATATGCACAGCTGTTGCTGGTAAAGAAATGGGCAGCTATGGACCTTCCCTACACCCATCCTGCACATCCCGAGCTGGTTTCCCTACTGTCTTTCCCTCTTTGTGCCCCCTTTTTCACCACTTTCCTATCTCCCCATTTTCTTTTCTTTAAAAGATATTAGCGCGGGTGTTAGCGGGAGTAAGCACTTTTAAGCAGTAGTTAGCGAGGGTGCGCGAGTGGAGCTTGTGTGCACTTAGCTAGGCATCGCCAAGCATCGCGCAAACCCACGCAAACCCGCTTACAACTGCTTAAAAGTGTCTTAGTCACTCTGTATGACAAGGCCCTTGTGCTGCTCAGCAGCAAAATAAAACTCTTTGTCAGTCTCGAACCCGGGACCTTGGACACACCAGTCTGCATGAAGTACCACTACACCACAGGAGATATACAATAACTCATTGCTGAAAGCAATTACCATGCATTACCATGAGTGAATGCAAAGGGAAAATAGGAATGGCTTAACACAAATCTTGTTCTGTGGGCCTTAACTAGCAGGTGTTGTGGAATTGCATGGCATGACTGTGAAAAGAGAATCAGCCATGGTAGTAGGGAATAAGGTTACAGTAGCAGCTTACAAACCCCACACAGTATCAGAGCAGGATAAACACTGGCATATTTGCATAGGTCACAGGCCAGACCACCCAACAGCGACAGCTCTACAGTGATGACCTTGATTTGTAAACAAATGTTAGCTGTGCCCCTCTGACTCCCTGTGAAATGTACTAACAGTAGGCAGAAAAGTTTTGAATCTCACTTAATGACAAATGTCAATAAGTGAGAGTAGACACTGCTTGCACGTCAGAAAATGTGTAGTAATACATATGCTCTGAATCCCCCAAAATCTGAACTGCAAAATGTCTGAACTATATCACAGGTGTAACCCAGTTATATGTACCTTTCCCTGAGGCTGTTCAAATATATATGTGAGAGTATCTGAGGCCTGGAAGAGTCAGAAACACACAGGCATATCAGCTTGTCTGCTGTTACACACTCTGCAAATAGCTGTAGAATGAATCCAACAAGCATGCCCTTATGTAGAAGTACGACACAGAAATATCAAATGATGTTGCCATGTACTGCTAGCAACCACCTGTGACAATGCCATTGTTCAGGTACAGAAAAGACTGCTGTGGTGCACAGTCAAAGAATACTAGGCTGACCTATGTCTACCATCTGGATATGTCCACAGGTGGGAGCTACTCACACAGACTACAAGCCTTCATAGACTTACAGGTACACAGCAACTCTGCATGTTCAGTAAGATAAACATCACACGATAATAAATAATGCACTCTGCAGTTCTGCACTCCTACCCAAAGGTACTATATATCCGTGCAGTCAGGCACAACCAAGGGTGTAGGTAGGCATACACAGTACAGAAATATGTCCAGTTTTCCTGAGCAGACTGTGCTAATGACAACACAAACCACAAACTTTTCAGAAGTGAGTAACGTACTAATGACAGTATAGCAGTTCGCAAACAATGCATGTGCCTGATATTCATAATTGGTAGTACAACATACTTAGTTGTCCTCACCCCTCTCTCAGGGGTGGAAGGTTTCAAATATCCCACCTAATGTATTGCATATGCACAGCTGTTGCTGGTAAAGAAATGGGCAGCTATGGACCTTCTCCACACCCATCGTGTACATCCCAAGCTGGTTTCCCTACTGTCTTCCCCTGTTTGTGCACCCTTTATCACCACATTTCTATCTCCACATTTACTTTTCTGTCAAAGACATGAGCGCGGGGGTTAGCGGGTGTGAGCACTTGTAAACAGTAGTAAGCAGGTCTGCACCAGTGTGCGCATGTGTGCGCTTAGCTTAGCATTGCTAAGATATGATAAGCTACGCCAAGCTTAGCTTAGTATTGCTAAAATACAATAAGCTATGCTAAGTGTAGCTTAGCATCGCTAAGCATCGAGCAAACCCACGCAAACCCACTTACAACTGCTTAAAAGTGCCTTAGTCATTCTGTATGACAAGGCCCTTGGATTGCTCAGCAGAAAAATAAAATACCCTTGTCAGTCTCAAACCCCACACCTTGGAATCACCAGTCTGCATGAGGTACCACTAAGCCACAACAGATATACAATAACTTGGTGCTGAAAGAAATATAACATGCATTGCAAGGAGTGAATGTAAAGGGAAAATAGGAAAGCCATAGGAATACATTGCAATAAAGAAATATAACATGCATTACAAGGAGTGAATGTAAAGGGAAAATAGGAAAGCCATAGGAATACATTGCAATAACTACTGTTGTATGCCAGTTAATTCCCTAATTCCAAAAGAAAGTACATACTCCCATGTATCCAGTGTTAGCATTAGGAGGTGTGAGTAAACTTACACACTGAGAAGAGTGTACTTGAAGAAGCAACAGTCAGGTTTCAGTACAACATGCATTTCACTGGCTACAACCCAGCTTCAGATATGAGACATATACCAACCTTCTGACTGACACAACAGTGTCCACAGCAAACAAGCATGGTCCCCACCTTGCAAAACTGAAAGGCCTACGCCTACCTAACCTATCATTTTATAGCAGTGTCCTGAAATCACAGTGAGAACTGCAATTACCACACAGCAGGCTGCATGCAATTACTAAATGGTGGGCACTAATTGGTGCAGAGGCCATCACATGCACATGTGCAGATACCTACAAAAGCAACCTGTACTTGCTGTCCACACATGCAATAATATCATTGCAGCAACTGGAGAGAGAGAGAGAGAGAGAGAGACAGACAGACAGACAGACAAACAAACAGAGTCAGTTGGAGACACCAACCAAAAAAAAAAAAAAAAAAACAAACAGAGGCAGTTGGAGACACCAACCAAAAAAAAAAAAACAAACAGAGGCAGTTGGAGACACCAACCAAAAATAAATAAATAACATCAACAGGTACAACAGACAGAGGTGAGAAATACAAAGGTAAGGTATGTAACAGAGATGTATTTGCTGGCATCCGAATGATGTGTCTGAAGGGTACTCTACATACTGTGAACCCTCCATATGTGGTAGCAGTCAGTATCTATATGTATATGCAGATGTGCATAGGGCAAGGGACATACTGCAACTGTTAGTGAAGGCTGGACATATATATGTATTTGAAGCATACCTCCCAACTGTCCCAAATTACTCAGTTTTTAAAGCGTTTTTGGGTCCAAATAAAGGGGTGCCATGATTCCCGATTGGCACCCCTTCATTTCCGATTTTTTCTTGATATTTTTTATTTTATATGCTTTTTTTTTGTCTTTCACGCTTTCGCTGACGTCACCGCGTGGGTGATGACGTCAGCTTGTCAGGGCTACCAGCCTGTCCAAATTCAGCTCACAGGCCACGTATTTCCAGATTTCCGGCTGGTTCAAATGCTTTGCGAGCAGGAACGAAACAGCCAGAAATAATTTATTTAGAAGGCTCGAACAGATGTTTTGCTGCTCGGCTCGCTATTTATGGCAAGGATACATATATTTAGAAGGCTGGGAACGGCTTGCATGGATGTTTTGCTGCTCGCTCGCTATTTAGGATTTATTTTGAAGGCTGGGAACGGATGGCTTATGGCTCGGGCTTGCTGCTTGCTATTGGATTTAGTTAGAAGGCTGGGAATGGATGGCTGGGGCTTGCTAGTGCTCGCTATTGGATTGGGAATGGGTGTCTCAAAGCATTTATTTATCATCGAGTAAGCTAAGTTGGAACATCGGTTCTCATTGTGTTATTTATATACACGTATTAGACATACCATTATATTTTTTGTACTTAAATGAGTAGTTTTGGTATGTTGGAATATTCAGTATATGATGTGTTTATTTAAAATATCAGTTGGCTGGCTTTTCCTACTGGTGGTTTGTCAGGTGCTGGCCCTTTTAGTAATTATGGGCCTTTACCTTCTTTTGGTGAATGCAGGTATTAGATTTAGACCAATACTATCTGGGTTGCATATACAGAGTGCGGCAGTCCATTCTTTTAATAGGGTTGATTTCGCTACTGTGGATTTATTATACCCTTAGAGCTATCAGGGCTACCGAGCACACTTCATGAATTATTTTTTATATTGAACAGGTGATTTGTGTTGTTATAATGCATTAATCCCATTGGGGTGTTTGCTTATCACCTTGTCTAACATCTTGAACATCAATACTGTTTAGGGGCACGTCTTTTTCTCCGGCGTACAGTTTTGCAGGTACGACCACAGTCATGTCATTCTGGGCAGTATTTTTATTTTACTTTTATTTTTATTTTATTTTATTCATTTGTTTTCATTAAATGTTTATGCAACTTGGAGTTTTTCAAAACCGGGGACGTGTCAGTATTTGATTCAAGACTAATTAGTTATTGTTGATAATGTGATTTTAAATGTTTCTTGTATAAAAGTTAACGGCTGTAGTGAGACACTGTTTGCTGCTTTTTGCTGAGGAAGGTGGTGTGTTCCGACGAAAAGCTCATTTTTGGTGCTTAAAATAAACCGCTACATTTTAAGAGACAACCTGTGTGGTTTGCCTTTCGATTTCTTAACTATCAAGATTTTTGTACTCAGTCTGTTGTTCTCTTTGGTTTACACCTGCTAGTACTGGAACATCAACCATTTGTTTTTTCACCAGTATTCTTTTGGTTATCTGAGTTTGTCTAAAATGTGGAATATGTACTCCCTGTTACTGTGACAATTTATGAGCTATCTGATTGGCTTAGAGAGTGCATTTGCCTTTTAAACCTTCATGCTGTAGGGAATTGGAATGGCAAGATTCAATGTGCCATATAAAGGATTTACCTTCGAGCTGCATCAAGACAATGTTTGCTCAGCTTCATGGTTAAAATATTCACATCTCTTACCTCTGCTCTGAATGTTTGTTGAAGTTCTCCAAAGGATGTGCTGCAATTTTCAATTGAATTTCCTAACTGAAAAACGAGAAGGGTTTCTTGGGAAATCATAGGTAATGAATACAGATATAATTCTCATCTGGTGTGTGTGAAGTGAAGCAGCTGACTCCATTGTTTCTTTTTTTTACTCTTCTCAATATTTGAAAGGTAAAAAATATGTCTTCTTAAACCCTAATATTGTGTTGAAGACTTATTAAAATTAATTATTTTGCATCTTTTTATGAATAACAGGTCTTGCCAAATATCATTCCTATCTATAATTTTTAAGTTTAGACTGGTGCTGAAAACCTTTGGATCTTGTTCACAAATATTTCCATGCACCCAAGAAATCACAAATTCTATGTTGTCTTAAATCTCAACGTTGGATTGCATGTATTTTTTTTTTTCATATATATGAGCAGGGCAGGCTGGAAGAAAGGGATACGTCTTTTTTAATTCTGTTTTCTTTTTGTTTTGCTTGGTACTTTGTTTTCTTTCTGAAAGCCCCTAGGTCTTAAAATAATTCAGCAATTCCTTCTCTAACTCAGTATGTTATACCACCTGTTAGTCGCACAGACACACACACACTCACACATTTGTTAAAGATGTTGGGACTGATAATATGAATAATATGGTAGATGGCTACAGCGGGACTCTGGTGCTATATTTTGGTTCTGTTCTTCAGTTTGTGTTTGAAAGTTAGTATCCCACAATTCCAGTGGAGTGGGTGTGGCTGTATATTTATGTATGCAAATGTTATGTTAATCAGCGTACAGATTTCTACCGCTTTTTCATGGGCCTTGACCAGATTTTGGATGTTTCCAGGTTGAGAGGTATGATTTGAAGGTTGCTATGTGCACATATCTATGTAGGTTGTAGCATGTGGCATTGAAAACAGCAAGCAGTGTAGGTACATGTCATGTGGTGGTTAAATGCTGTGGGACTGAGTTACAGCCAGTGAGGTCTGCTACAGCTATATGGCCTGAGGACTGTGAAATGCATTCTGCACAACACTGTGCAATATTATTACATAATTGTATGTCTCACAACTGTTTCATAATTGATATTCCCACCATGAAAGGTGGGCAGTATATGTGCCTATATGTGCATGTATATGTACAGCAATGGATGTTTACAAGAATGTGTATATATATCTATATATATATATATATATATATATATATATATATATATATATATATACATATATATATATATATATATATATATATATATATATATATATATATATATATATATATATATATATATATATATATATATATATATATATATATATATATATATATATACATATATATATATATATATATATATATATATATATATATATATATATATGTATATATATATATATATATATATATATATATATATATATATATATATATATATATATATATATATATATATATATATATATATATATATATATATATATCTATATATATATATATAGTGAGAGAGGGAGACACAGGGTCAGACGTATTGCAACAGGTGCCTAGTGACCAAGGCATGGACTGAACACCAGTGTTGATACTGCAGTGCTATACCCTATACCAAAATACTTTACCCACTAACTACCAGATAGGTGGTTGCCTGCCTAACACTGAAGGTGTCAGAAGGGAACATGGGACACAGGTGGACAGTAGCCTTCCCTTTGATATTCACAGTGCCACACTAGTCTTGTAATCTTTCTACGTGGTACGTGTCATCACAAACGATGTGTCATGTAGGGAAATATTGGTCAGTGTTCCCCTGTACTCATCACAATGCCCCATATGGTATGTACCTCACATGACAACTACAGCAAGTGGAAAGGCCACAGACCTTCCTCACAAAAAGTAATACTGCCCTCAAACACATACCCTATGCAGACTGACTGACATAACCACAGCTGCAGTGCGTTGCATACCGGCCACCCAGAGGTTACCTCTGCCGAACATACAGAGGTATGTCACACCCATAGCAGTAAGACAACCACCATGTCAACACCTCACAATCCCACCAGGCTACTCGACCTAGGTACCTAATCCCCGCCACCTCACTAAACAGCACATGCTGGAGGGATAGGCTCCTATTGGCAAATATGCCATACTCTGGAGTAAACCACACAGCATTAACAAACAAGGCTCTTCAGTAGCAGATGTCATACATACCCCTGATGATTGTCTGTGGGATAGGTAACATGCCCTGGGAATCACCTCTGTGTATCCAGTTGACAGGAGCAAGTGAAATCAAATTACATGTGTGTCAAAGGCCAGGGTAGCATATGGCTAGGCTGCTGTAGGCCCTAGGGCCAATAGTGTATTACCTACCTATGACACAATGCACACACACATGTACTCAGTGCAATACCTGCTATGTGAGGTGGAATGAGTGGGACAGTGAATATGTGCAAGGTCTGTAATGGTGTGATAGCTTAGTGTGAGGTTGTTTCTGTCATGGTCGTTTGTGTCCTAGGTGTGAGGCCAGAGAAAGATGTGTCAGTTATTGGGATGCAGACATAGTAGGATGGCATATGTTGTGACATAATTCCTTGTGTACGACTGTGGTGTCCCATCGTAGGCTGAAGCAATACATGTATGCTCAGTAAGTGGTACTGCTGGTGAATCCAGCTGACATTTGCACTGTTGTACTACCTGAAGCTGTAAGCCTAAACAGCACAGTATGGTGTATGTTCACATTCCCTGGTAACACTGTCTTGTGTGTTTCCTGTAGTCTGCACAGATTACATATCTCAGGCATAGGTATCTGTAAGTAGGGACACACAGTACTGTAAGGTACATAGGAAATGCTCATCTGTGTCAGCATACATTTGTGTGTTGTATGAATGTCTGATGTGTGTGTGATGATGCCTGTACCATGTCCGCAATCACATGTGTGTTGCAGGGTTTGCGTGTGTACCTAGCAACATGTATACTCTGTTACAGCAGTATGCCAGCTATATTAACAACTGTGCACATATGTTAGGTAGGGGTATGGCATCAAGGACTAGGGTGGGTTACTGGTTATACTGTAACTGTACTTCACATTCTTTGCAATGGATGACATATTTCTTCATGCATTAGCTTGATATGTATCCCCGTGGCAAGGCTGTGCATTGGATCCCAAACACTGTGCCGAGTACTGGTGTATACTGGTTTGTTGTATGGAGTGTGGCAGGCACTGTCAGCCAGTTGTGGGCTGAGCACTGATATGTGGTATTGCATGTGTGTGTATCCTCTGACAGACGAACAGATGCTATATATGTCAGTTAACTGATATCTGTACTGTATAATATTAAGTGTGCCACATGACTTGCTCACACATATTGTTTACTTGTCTTCCAGGCTTATGGATCATCAAAGGAATCCCTCCTACACAGCTGAAAAGGAACAGGAAATGCACCACAGCCTGGTTCAGCACTATACCCTGCTGTTTTCCAGGGCCAGCCAGCACCAACAGGAGCGTACTGCACTGTGCAAGATCTTGTTCGTCAGGTAAATGACATAGGCAGGCATAACTGGACATATGAGCAGGTGCACCATCACTGCAGTGATTTAATTAGACATGTCCGGCAGCGTGCGTCTGATATCCATAGACAACTGCTTGCCACAGGTGGTGGGGTGGCCATACACCCCCCCCCTCACCAGAGTGGAGGAACTGCTCCTAAATGTAGTGGCTCCTGGCCTACAGCAGCAACAACATCACACATGTTTCATCATGGACGCCGGAGCCACCCAGCATGGTGACATGGAGCGTGCAGGTAACATGCCCTAGCTGTAGACTACTGTTACCTGTATTGTTAGATTATGCATATGTGAGATGTGTACTGTGTTTAGCAGTTGTGCTGCCTATTGTGTGCAATACTGATATTGTGAATAGTATCTGTACACCTATGCCTGTTGTTCTACTGTAGTTTAGCACACTCACAGTAGCAATGCCACAGTTGTGGCCACTGACAAACTGTGTCATATTCTTGTAGGTCCCTCTGGTGTGACAGCAGAGCAGACGACACATGCTGGTGAGTGTGTTAACACTTTAAAATTGGTATTGAAATGTGCATGTCATAGGTGAGTTGTAGGCCATTTACACATAACTCACCTACGCATAATGCATGTTGTGCATGTTTGCTGTGAGACATTGAACATCTCAGTAAAGTCAGTAGCTGCCTCAATCACATGCAATGTACAGAGCATCAGACACAAATGTGGCAACACTGTACTGCACATTGGATAGGCATAGTTGACACATATGTACACAATATAACACGTTTGTCATATGCAGTACACCTCAACATGCTACACATGTTGTAACTGGACACCCGCTGCCAAGGTCACACTTCAGTATCTCACATGTCATCCACACACCACACATATTATACCTGAGGGGTAGGGGCCTAACACTCTTCAACACATAACACAGTCATGTTAGGCAATGCTCCTTATTGGGCACCTCACACACCCTTGTACAATGTGGCTGTGTAATTGTGAACTTATCCACGGCACTGTGGTTCAGGTACAACATGCTAGGTGGTGGTCTAGCACACTTTAGTGGCCTTGAGTGACCACATGATGCATGATGATGATGGCTAATGGTACTACACCCCATACAGTTACAATGGCCATGTCCATGATTGGTATTCCATCATGTACACATGCACCACTCATCCCGTGTGTGTACATAGCATGCATGTGCTACACCTGTGTCCACAATTATCTGCTACAGACACAGACACTGCAATCAGACATGGAAATCCGTGTGACACACTGATAACACATGCAGCCATGGTATGTATACCTGTGAGTGATGGTGCACAGGACACTGCAGAGCTTATAATACTTGCACAGAAATGTTGTGTCCTTGTACACATTGTGTTCCAGGGTGTAGGCAATCACTGATCATGTACACACATGCACCACAGCCATGTACACTGTCATTAACTATGGCTGTCTACATTCACACTGCATGGACTTGATCAACACTTATTCTGCATGCTGACATGTGTGACGTGACTGTTTGCCTTGTGATACTGTCACCCACCTTCAACCACTATTGAGTATGTTTTGGATTGCTGTTGTGTGTATGTATCTGCTGTAGTGAGGAGTGTGCATGTGTTCCTGTGTTCCTGTGTGCATGTGTTCAAGTGTTCATGTGTGCATGTGTGCATGTGTTCATGTTTGCATGTGTGCATGTGTGCATGTGTGCATGTGTTCATGTGTGCATGTGTGCATGTGTGCATGTGCAGACCGTAAAGTGTGTTTCCTGTCTTCCTCTCACAGGTGCTGAGTTAGGGGTTGGCAAAAACAGCAGGCGACCTGAAGCCACTGTCACAGATAGTGGTGATGATGACACATGTATTTTGGCACAGGGAGATTTAACAGGGTCTGTTGTTGGTCCGCCAATCGACAGTACACAGGGTTCAACCAGATCTATGGGCACAATCATACTGCCATTAAATCCCTCACCATCAATGGCCATAGGTGAGGGATAGCATACAGTTGGCATTGACCAGGAGAGTGTGGTACTCATGGCACTTGCATCCTCTCACAGCAGCCATAGCCATAGACCTGGAACAGTACCACATAGGCGGAGGTCCAGGGGTTCTCGGGGGAGCACCACTGGTCATATTGCCCCTGGCAGGCGTGCCCTCACAGGTCTTACGACAACCACTATGTTCCAGGCTGTAATGCAGGCTCAGGCACGTATGGAATGGTACACCAGGCAGGGACTTAGGGTGCAGAGGGCACATTACACCACTATCAATGACAGCATCCGTGACCTTGCCGGTGCCATCTGGACTTACACCGAGGTCATTGATAGATGTTGGGGGGAGACAATAGATGCCCTCCACAACATGTCTTCCTTGAGCCAGGACCATGCGGGATGGTTGCGACGTCGATGTGGACGCATGCCAGCAAAAGCAACAGCTGGCAGTGGTCATGGATGGCCCACAGTTCACAGCCGCTCCCGTAGTGGCAGTACCAGCCCCAGCAATGCTGGTGCTGCCCTGTCCATTAACTGTCCCAGTAGACCACGTGCACGTGGCTCTGGCCAGTCCCAGCAGGGACATGGGTCCAGTCATCATACCTCTGCCTCTGATGACAGTACCCAGTCAGAGTTGGTACCCAATACTGTCTGTAGCACCCCTGCCAGGCACAGATACTGTGTCCATGGCCAGAGACAGTGATCTGTACAGCCTAGCAGGTACAGTCTGTGGCTGTCCCACAAACCACCATATATGGCAGCCACATGGTGGAGCTGTTTGCATGCAGACACACACACATTAAGCAAACAACTAGGGCTCACACATATACCCACATATTACATCAACATTGGCCCATGCTGTACTGTTGTCCCTCACACACACACACACACACACACACACACACACACACACACACACACACACACACACACACACAGACATGTCGATTGGATGGGTCAATGTCAGGCTCTGGCAAACAACAAAATGCCCTGTGCATATGATGATACCTGTGCCACCTCCTGTCATCTGCATTATTGACAGAGGGACAGGCTAACATGGTGCTGATGCACAGGGTGACACTATAGCAGTGTAGCAATAATAGCAAGTTGTCAACAAGGAAGTGTAACTACATCCTTGTTGGTATATCTGAGCAGACATTATGCATCAAATCTCTGATTGTCAATGTAGCATTGTTTACACCACTGTTAGGTCTGACTATGTATTATCCACCCATGTGCCACTTGGCTGATGTGTGATGTGTTGCCAGCATGTGTTAGTGAGTGGATAGTATGTGTGTGATGTGTGCAGTACAGATTAGCAAGTGTACATCTGTGAACATGGTGGGTGCGCACTGTCTGGATGTACGTGCATAGTGGACACATGGGACGTGTGGCATACCCTGTTGTACACATTGTTAACATCTCATAGCATCTTTCAATGGCCAGTATGCATTCTACTACAGTTATGTACTAACATGGGTAGACGTGTGTATGACATGGGTTGACAGTATGCTGTGTGTGATACCGTTAATATCTGTCAATGATTTGCAGTCTGGTAGTATACACAGCCTCAACAGCATGACTATAAGCAATCATTGGATGATGTCCTGACAAATGACACACAGTAGTAGGGAACCCAGTATCAATTGGATCCTTCCGGTGCTACACTATAACACTAACCAGTGGTAATGACCGCCACCCATTACTGTGACCACACCTGTGTGTCATATAGCCCCCTTAGGTACATGCAGACAGACTAGGGATGTGTCCATCCAAATCTGGGAATGCATGGATTGTCCTACAATGCATTCCCTGGATGGGATGCATATCCTACACAAGGGTATCATACAGACAGATACCTGTTGTCTGATACATGCTGTATAGCAGTAAGCCGACTATGGCATAGTCATCCTCATGTACTATACATACTATCCCGTCAGTACCACCCAGGTGGTAGCCCTCAACATGTATGTTGGGTACCATTGTGTACATACAGACCCATGTTATGTCATGTGTCCCTTGGTATCCACATATCCATAGGTATTGTGGAGTCCCAAGGCGTATCACATAAGACATTAGAGGCCTGAATGCATATCCACAAGGCAGTCGTACACCTATAAAGACTGTCCATTCTTGGCAGACTTTGTTGTGTATGACCATGTCTGACATATACCCCAGGCATATACCCTCACTCACACTACTTTCAAGTAACTGTCATGGATGTGTGTGCCACAGATGACCTTGGCCACAGAACACGACAGTGGATGGCCGTGTCACATACATACATATGTGACCTAAGATCTGAGAAGCAGCGGCACAACCTGTCAATGGAAACAAATGTATTCATGTAGTATACAGGCTTCACACCTATGTACTGATTGAGAGGACATGTACACATATATATATTTGCCAAGCAGATACCTGATGTGTGCAATGCACTTACTGTTGTCATCATACTATGTCATACCATGGTAAAAGCAAAACCCACACTGCATTGATCAACAGTAACATGCACACAGTCAGCATTTGCAGGATTCAAACCCCTACCTAACTATGTTATGATACTACAGAAAGATACATTAACACGGTGCATTACTTGCTTTACTGGGTGGTTTCTTTTCTCCTGCTGTATTTGTATGATGGTGACATCATCAGACTTTCCAAAGAGGAATGTACCTCTGTTAGTGTGTTTTCCCAGTCTCCAAAATGTGCACTCCTCTCAAAGGAAACTGCACACATACCCCCCAAACTCACTGCTTGCATGATTCAAACCCCTCTCTAACTATGTTATGATATTAGTGAGAGACACATTAACATGGCGCGCTATTTGCTTTACTGGCTGGCTGTATTTGTAGGATGGTGACATCATCAGACTTTCCAAAGAGGAATGTACCTCTTTTAGTGTGTTTTCACAGTCTCCAAAAAGGACACTCCTTTTAAAGACAATTGCACACATACACTGTTTGCAGGATTCAAACCCCTACCTAAATATGTTATGACACTAGTGAGAAGCGCATTAACACGGCGGGCTATTTGTTTTACTGGCTGGTTTTCTTTCTCCTGCTGTATTTGTAGGATGGTGACATCATCAGTCTTTCCAAAGAGGAATGTACCTCTTTTAGTGTGTTTTCACAGTCGGCAAAAAGGACAATCCTTTTAAAGACAATTGCACACCTACACACCCCCCACACACACAAACCCACACTGTTTGCAGGATTCAAATCCTTACCTAACTATGTTATGATACTAGTAAGAGATGCATTAACACGACACGCTATTTACTTTACTGACAAGTTTTCCTTCTCCTGCTGTATTTGTAGGATGGTGACATCATCAGACTTTCCAAAGAGGAATGTATGTCTGTTAGTGTGTTTTCCCAGTCTCCAAAATGTGCACTCCTCTCAAAGGAAACTACACACATGCACCCACTCACTGCTTGCAGGATTTAAACCCCTATCTGACTATGTTATGATATGAGTAAGAGATGCATTAACATGACATGCTAGTCACTTTACTGGTTGGTTTCCCTTCTCCTGCTGTATTTATAGGATGGTGACATCATCAGACCTTCCAAAGAGGAATGTACCTCTTTTAGTGTGTTTTCATAGTCTCCAAAAAGGACACTCCTTTCAAAGACAATTGCACACATGCACATTTTTGCAGGATTCAAACACCTATCTAACTATGTTATGATACTAGTGAGAGCCACAGCAACACGGTGCACTATTTGCTTTATCGGTTGGTTTCTCTTCTCCTGCTGTATTTGTAGGATGGTGACATCATTAGACTTTCCAAAGAGGAATGTACCTCTGTTAGTGTGTTTTCCCAGTCTGAAAAATGTGCACTCCTCTCAAAGGAAACTGCACACATACACACACCCCACCACCTCACTGCTTGTAGGATTCAAACCCCTATCTAGCTATGTTATGATATTAGTGAGAGATGCATTAACATGGCGTGCTATTTGCTGTTTTTCTTTCTCCTACTGTATTTGTAGGATTGTGACATCATCAGACTTTCCAAAGAGGAATATACCTCTTTTAGTGTGTTTTCACAGTCTCCAAAAAGGACACTCCTTTTAAAGACAATTGCACACATACCCCCCACCCGCACACACACAGTTTGCAGGATTCAAACCCCTACTTTACTATGTCATGATGCTATTTGCTTTACAGGTTGGTTTTCCTTCTCCTGCTGTATTTGTAGGTTGGTGACATCATCAGACTTTCCAAAGAGGAATGTACCTCTTTTAGTGCGTTTTCACAGTCTCCAAAAAAGACATTCTTTTTAAAGACAATTACACACACACAATTTGCAGGATTTAAACCCCTACCTAACTATGTTATGAAACTAGTAAGAAACGCATTAACAAGGCACACTATTTGCTTTAGTGGCTGGCTTCTCTTCTCCTGCTGTATTTGTAGGATGGTGACATCATCAGACTTTCCAAAAAGGAATGTACCTCTTTTAGTGTGTTTTCACAGTCTCCAAAAAGGACACTCCTTTCAAAGACAATTGCACACACAAACACAGCCCCCCCCACACTGTTTGTAGGATTCAAACTCCTACTTTACTATGTTATGATACTAGTTTGAGACGCATTAACACGGCGTGCTATTTGCTTTACTGGTTGGTTTCTTTTCTCCTGCTGTATTTGTAGGATGGTGACATCATCAGACTTTCCAAAGAGGAATGTACCTCTTTTCATGTGTTTTCACAGTCTCCAAAAAGCACACTCCTTTCAAAGACAATTGCATACATACACACAGTTTTTGCAGGATTCAAACCCCTCCCTAACTATGTTATGATACTAGTGAGAGACGCATTAACATGGCGTGCTATTTTCTTTAGTGGCTGGCTTTCTTTCTCCTGCTGTATTTGTAGGATGGTGACATCATCAGGCTTTCCAAAGAGGAATGTACCTCTTTTAGTGTGTTTTCACAGTCTCCAAAAAGGACACTCCTTTCAAAGACAATTGCACACATATATCCCACCCTTTTCAAAGACAATTGCTCACATACACACACACCCTCCTACACACACACTGTTTGCAGAATTCAAACCCCTACCTAATTATGTTATGATACTAGAGAGAAATGCATTAACACGGCACGCTATTTGCTTTATTGGCTGGTTTTATTTCTCCTGCTGTATTTGTAGGATGGTGACATCATCAAACTTTCCGAAGAGGAATGTACCTTTTTTAGTGTGTTTTCACAGTCTCCAAAAAGGACACTCTTTTCAAAGACAATTGAACACACACGCACGCTCACTGTTTGCAGGATTCAAACCCTTACCTAACTGTTATGATACTAGAGAGAGACGCATTAACATGGCGCACTATTTGCTTTATTGGACGGCTTTTCTTCTCCTGCTGTATTTGTAGGTTGGTGACATCATCAGACTGGACATGGTGATGTGTGTACACTTTCTTTTATGCCATTCCAGGAATGGTCCATGTGGGCCAGCAGGTATCAACAGCTTGAACAAGACCTCAGAATCCTTACCTTGTGTGATCTATCTGTGGGCACATTGACATTCCGTCATATGTCAACACATATTTATGCACAGCTTGTTGGTTTTGTGGATACTACATGTGTCTGGGATGTTGATAAAGGGCTATTCAAAGTCTATGTGACATATGTGTAGATATGTTCATTGATGTATGTCCTGGGTGGCTGCCTTGCAAACAGTCTAGCATGTTTGGGAACCATGATCCGCACATGAACATACCACAGTTGGTAGGGTTGTGTGTATGTCAGCTTCCAATAGCTCTGTTTATGACTGAAACCATGATGGACTCCATGACCTTGCAGATCAGACCTCATAGGCGTACTGGACTTGACTTCCCATAGTGTGCTGTGCACCAACACTTGTGGGGCGTGCCATATGTAGCTGTGACACATTCAACGGTTCCACATCCTGTGTAGGGGGTGAGGCTCATCTGAATGTTCAGGTGCATGATCTGTTTGTTGTGTAGTTTGTGCATGAGACATATTGGGAATCAATGTATTCCACCTGCTGCCATGCTTTTGGCAGTGGGGGCAGCTGCTCATCCATTCTACATGTGATATCTCCAGGTATGATGATGTGGACTATTGTCAGTGGGGAATGGGTATGTACATATGGGCCCGTCTGTCATGATGTTGGCATTGTCACTCAGGTACAGTTAGCTCTGACTCAGGACATATATGGGTGTACATTGATATTTATAACATAGCTGAAGGAGGTGTCATGATTCAGTCTAGACTCCTTCTCAGCTACTCTTTACAAAACACCAACGAACATGAGCACTAATCCCTGTTATACCCTTTTACACGCTTAACACCCTACTGATCCTTTGTGATCAGGCTACAGAGTATGTCATGATAATATCCTGGCATGTCCAGGGGTCGGTTTTGTGTGTACTCTCCAGTCCAGCTGATGGATATTGTGATATTGACACAATGTCACATCTGCCTCATGTACACAGACAACCCTCTCCTCCTCCCGACAAACTCAGATATATGTGTGAGATGCACCTATATAGACATACAGGGAGCTGAACTCTCTCGACCCATGACTGGCACCGTCTATCAGGTGGTGAAGGTAACCACACACACCACATATCAGTCTCACATATCCTCTAGCAACAGCACTCAAACCACATTAGCACACATAGACATACTCGGATGCTGTAAATGTACTCTACCTAAGCAGCAGAGACCTCCAAAGCAGACACACACCTGCTACCCCACTACAATATCCACATATCACAATGTTCACAATGTCAGTGTGCCACACAGTCACTGCCCTTTGGGATAAACAACACACCTAATACACTTGTAATAGGCGATACTTATTGTCAGACACACTGATGTACCACTCACCAGCCCTAACAAGGGAATAGCCACTATGGGCTGCCTGTTGGGTGCCAGGATCTACCGCATAACACGGGCAGTCAGGTCACTCCAAAGCAAGTACAAGACTGGCACCATCATTGTCCATGCTGGTGTGTATAACCTCAGATGTTACTCCCTGGACCACATGATATGATACATGGAGGAACACTCTGATCATGTAGCCCAGGCCAGTATGACCCTAACCTTGTCTAGCATCTTACACCCACCAATTATGATGTCACAGTATACAGACACACATATCACATTTAACAGTTGCCTAACAAATTTGTTTCATTCATAGGGGATACAGTGTCTGTCAGCATATGGTGACACGCTCAACATGCCACATAGCTTCACTATGGACAGCTTGCGCCTGTCACCCTTGGACTTTGGAATGCTGGATAAGGCTCTTGCTACCACCATAGTGCCTTTTCTAAGCAGGGCTCAGAAGACAAACTCACCTCCATAGACATTACAGATTAAATGAAACTAAGGGTAATGCTGCTCAACAACAGTTGTGTTAACCTCATATCGTGGCCACTCAGGACTCTCCTTAGTATGGAGGATAGCAATATCTGTGCACTGACAGACACCAGGTTCAGGCTCACTTATGCACACCAGCACTACCAGGTTATGTTTCATACCATGCTGTCTGACAACAAGACTTGGAACAGACAACACAACTAGGGAGAGTATACATATACATCACAGATACACACACTTCCAGGTTAGTAGCACTGCACAAAGCATCACAGACCATACATATACAACTACCATTGTGCAATACTGCCTTTCAGTTTATTGCCTGCTACAGAACACACTCCCAAACTCAGGAACCGCACTTGGTTTTCGTGGGAACTATGGAGAATATGAAGGTCTCCACAAACACCATTATATTGTGTGACTTCATATACACAAATATTGACTGGGGATACTACTCAAGCCCTGAAACCCTCACCCAACAGTTGCTACAATTTGTGGACTCGTATGCTATGGCACAACCAGTCAGCACAGCCACAAGGGGGAATACATATTGGACCTGATCATCACCAACATGGGGACTCTATGTTCCACACCAGCGATATACCCCTCATTGGTAAGGTCAGAACATACATGTATCTCACAGAACAT
The DNA here is from genome assembly GCF_019279795.1 of Protopterus annectens. Lineage (NCBI taxonomy): Eukaryota > Metazoa > Chordata > Ceratodontiformes > Protopteridae > Protopterus > Protopterus annectens. The sequence goes on from NC_056728.1 coordinate 991,656,142, forward strand.
ACATATACCCTCCACACACCCATCCTGGGTAATCTTGGTAAACTTCTCATGAGCCAACATCTCACTTCACCGAAGCAAGGTGGTATCCTTCAGAGATCCTGAGACAGTGGCATATACGGCTCACACTGCTGCATCCTTTACATACACATTCTATGGACACCTAGTGGACTGCATGGATTATGCTATCCCAAAATAACAACAGGACACACTACTACAATGGCAGGGGACCTGTCTGGTAGACCCCAGCCATTAATAAGCTGTACAATGTCAGGAGGAAGCTACTACATGATAGAGCACAATCCCAGACTGGGAAGGCATCTGTGATCTGTACTAGCAGACAGCTACAATCACTCATGGACTTTTCTAAGGACCGCTTCTACCAGACAATTGCAACAGACACGTAGGACTATCACACGGCCTTCTTCAGTTATGTCAGGAACCTGGTTGGGCACTCACTGATATGCTGTGAGTTACTGCATACTGACTAAACCTACCCTGAACCCACTGGCATTGCCTACATCCTGGAAAACAGGTTCAGTGCAGATGTCTCCCACCCATCCCCCCTAAGGAGCAACTATCCATCCCAACAGAGTATAACCTCCCTGACATCACACAGTAACAGGTGAGTGCTTCCCTCCCCACAGCGTACATCACAGTATCAATGTGACCAGATGGTGTCCCAGCCTGCATCATACATGAGCACCATGACAGACGCAACCCTCACATTACATCACTGTTCAATATCGGAGTTACCACAGGATATGTACCCAAGGAATGGCATACTGTGACAATGGTCCCACTCCACAGAGTTGGTGCCACAACGGACCACAGACAATATTGCCCTATAAGCCTATGTAGCCTGTTCTGCAAAGCTATGGAGCGTATTGTCATAGGACTCATATACATAGACATCGGGAACCTACAGACACTGTGTCCTACACATTTCAGCGTTGTTGTGGGCAGATCTTGCCTCTTCAACCTGTTTGTATACTTTAAATGGCTAACAGGTCCATCGACATAGGGATGGCTGTCTGCACAGCCTACCTGAATCTTACAAAACCCTTCAACACAATAACCTACTGGGCCATTATGCATAGGTTCACCAGCATCAATATGGATACATATCTCACACAATGGATTGATACCTAGATCAGGGATAGCACCCACATGGTCAGAATTGCAGGTGCCATGTCTGGCTATACACCAGTTACACATGGCATCCCACACAGCTTGGTCCTGGGACCTCTCTTGTTCAGTATATATTTGTCTTACGTACAGGCTACCACAGGGGGAATATGGCTGAACATGTTTGCACTTGACTGCAAACTGGGTCCTATGATCAACTCTCCAGCTGCCACATGCATACTCAATCAGGGTCTCACAGACATGGATGACTGGTGCCTGAGCCGTGGCCTACAGCTAAATGCCATTAGTTGCATAGTCATCCCCTTTGGGAATAACAACATGCTCACACATTACCACATAGGTAGTACTCCTTTACATACGGTAGGAGTTGTTAGGGGTTTGGGGACATGACTTGTTCGTACTGTCACCTTTAATAACATTCACGTTGCCAAAGTGGTTGGACACACCTTCTATGTGGGCCACCTTATCCCATATGGTTTCACATCTAGATCAAGTGAGGTTATTGTGCCCCTATACTCATCACATCCATGCTTGGTTACAATGCCACATTTGGGGTGTAACTTTTCTGACACCTGCAGCAACTGTACTGGCCAAGGAAGGTCTTCACCAAGCAGATCTAGGGACTCACACAGATGCCCTGCATAGTTCAGATGCAGTAACTTCAGCTATACTCAGTCGCTTACCACCTACTCAGATATGATGTGTGCCTGTTGTTTACAGATATACCCAACCCAGAATTACTGGACATGCTCCACCTCAGGAGCTACACACTCCAGGGATGTATACCTCAGCACAGATGTTAATAGGACATTGTGGAGGGACAGATTCTTATCCCAGAGGCTTCACTCACTCCAGAATGTAATCTCAGTTTCACATAGGCAGAGCCACCCACTGACCACCTACTGGAGACATCTTGACGACTATATGGGTGATTGTATATTTACCCCTGGGATATCTTCTGTGTCCCTGCTAGACAGAGGCACACTAGCCTAAACGTACATGGGCTATTTTGTGTGACCTACTATTCACACACACAGTGTAGTAATCTGACAGGGTTGCAAATGCCAAACACACTCTGGCTAGGCTTGTACATGCCCTAGGGCAGATAGCCTAGTATCGACCTCTGAACCTATGCTAATGTTCAAGATGCACAATGTTTATTGCTGATACTGTTTGCAGGTCTTTATTATCTTTGTTTTACCAGTTTCCATGAACAACTTCAGTATCTGCAGAACATATTTGATTATGACAGGGTTCCACTATATTATAGATGTGTCTGTTGTCATATAACTGTGTGCACAGGGCAGATTGCTGTATAGTGACAGGTTCCTGGGTTAACACATGCAACTGCCAGATATGCGTGGCCCACTGCTGTACTCAGACATGGCCTAAGTGTGTGAGCATGCCCAGTTCTGCCATTCCATGTTTTGTTGCCTGACATTTGTCTCATTTATTCAAGTGTGTGAGCATGCCCAGTGTGACCCTTCAGTATGTTGCTATCTGAGGTCTACTACATTTGTTGATGTGTGCGAACATGACCAATATTAACTTTTATACTGTGTGTGTTGGAAGTCAGGTTCTGTTCTCACTGCAGGACTCACCTTTGTGCCATAACTCAACAAGGATTATGCTGTGCCTGCAGGGTTTCCATGGAATACTTTGCATAGACTTATCAACATTCCATCATACAGATGGACCACTGCATTACTGTCATGGTTTAGTGATTCAGTACTTTGGCTATAGTGCACAGTATCCTGGGTTCGGGGCCCATGACTGCTTTATATTTTCATACTGAGCAGACCAGACTGCTTAAGGGGCTGTTAAGCAAATATGAGCATGTTGGCTTTTGTTCAGCTATGCCCTACTTAGACCAGGCTTGTCCGACATTGCTCAATATTCACCAACATTGCTGGACGTTGCCCATTATTACTGAACATTGACCACCGTTGTGCTAGTTGGTGTGTGTGATTTTGTTTGCATATACTACATGGTGGTAATTGCTGTTTAGCACTGCTATATATTGCTTAACACATGGCATTCATGCCTTAGGTGGTGCTGCAGGGTTGCCTATGTTGGATGCACATACTACGCTCCCTGCACATGTTTGGAAGCAGGTAGTGTCAACTTAGGCATCCCTTTTACTTTATGTGCGAGCCGGAGAGAGGTATAATTTCTAGAGTTCCTACTGAGCCAGTGTATGTGCTATGCATTGCCTCTTTGCCAAGGCCAAAGCATACTGGGCACACATCCTTCTGCCTACTGGGGCAGGCTCAGGTTGTTCCTCCTCTGAGTCACGCTCTGCCTGTGATGGCCTTGGCAATGATGGGGGGCTGTTTGGCCCAGGCCTATGCTGGTCTTGCTGCAGCTGTTTTCACAGGATCATATTATGTAGCATAGCACATACCATGACAATTTGGGTACATGTAGTTGGTGAGTACTGCAAGGCTCCACCAGATGTGTCCAGGCACTGGAACCGTGACTTCAGCAGACCAAACACACGCTCTATTACATTACGTGTTTGTGCGTGTGCCTCATTATGGCGTTCCTATTCAGGTGTGTGTGCATTTCTGATGGGTGTCATCAGCCACGGCTCCAGTGCATAGCCAGCATTCCCCACTAGGTGACCATGTGGGATGTTCCCATTGGCAAATGTCTGGTACAGCTGTGTCAGATGCCAGATATGGGAATCATGGTAGCTTCCAGGGCAGCCTGCACACACATTCAGTATTATGCCCTGGGCATCACACACGACCTGGCAGTTGATGAAGGGGAAGCCCTTGCGGTTGAAGTAGACCCTACCCCGCTCACTGGCTGGTGCTTTGATGTGTATATGCGTGCAGCCTATTGCACCCACTACCTCAGGGTATTCTGCTATTTGCTGGAAGAGGCGCATATTTCTGGCCAATACCTCACGGGAATTGGGGAAATATACATGATCACCGACATGTGCTGACATGGCATCCAGGAACTGGTGCAGTACCCTGGATGCTGATGCCTGTGATATCCCCATCATATCACCAGTTGGTCTCTGAAAGGTACCTGTTGCTAGTATTCTTAGGCCAACACATACCTTGGTTTCCACTGGAATGGGTTCCCCTCTGTTGGTTCTGTGTGTGAGGCGTGGCCTGCACAGCTCAACAATTTGCTGCAGGAGGTCTCTGTCCACTCTATAGTGCTCCATATCTCCAGCTCATGTAGCCCCTGCTAGGTTACCCTGGGCCTGTACACTCTTCTCTGTCTCCTCACTGTGGGTTGTCCGGCAGCATTTCTATTGTCACCACCCTCAGCATGTTGCATATGTCGCTTTATAACAGCAATGGCAGCCCCTAGCATTTTTTGTCTGAGTGAAGCTTTTTCAATTTTCACTTCTAGTAGCATACTCCAGTGTTTCAGTGTCTCTTGTGAGAAACAAACTGCACTGTTGTTTGCAGAGTTTTAAGTGCTGGGCTGGGCTAGGCTAGTGCTCTGCTTGTGTTATTGCCTGATTTGGATTGTTTTCACCTGCTAGCTCTACTAGTATCACCTGGTAGCTTCCTGCTATTTGTTGTGCTTCCTTTTTCCTTTCTGTTTCCTCAGGGGAAGCGACGCGCATACAAGCGCAAACATGCTCACAGCAGCTCACATGCGCGCACACATGCTTAGATGGACTAAAACTTACTTATTCGGGTTAAAACACTCGCACACCAGTGCAAACGCACTTACAGGTCTTTAAACAGCCTTATGCATGCTTACTCCGGCTTAAATGAGCGCACTCACGCTTCCATGCGTGCACTCCGTCTTACTCAAGTTTACAGGCATGCATACCTGCTCAGCAAGAAACTTTGGTGTTATCCACAGTATACACCTTCCATTTCTTGGCTTTCCCTGGCCTACCTGTTGACACACCTCTTTCCATGATGTCTAACTGACACCTAACAGATGCCACTGTCCTCCAATGAGCTGCACTACTTTCATACATACCCCCTTGTGATGTCACCTATCTCCTACTCTGTTCCTCCCCATATCCTACTCCTACACTCCACTGACTGTGCTCATTTGCTATGTAAAAGTGCGATTCACTATCCTAACACTCATTTACATAGGATTGCCTACTAATGCTTGGTTACATGTCTTAGACTGGGCTTCTCCCCTTAGCAACCCCTACTCGGTGGCCATGTTGTCTTCAGCCTGTTATTCCCTTACATTGAAATTCAACAATTTTCATAAATTCCATGTTTGTGGCTTTTATTGCCTTATTTTATGATTTTTATAGCGCACCCCGTTTGCGCGGCGCTGCGCTACGCTTAAACATCGGAAATAGCCGAAAAAAAAAGATTTTTATTTTAATTTTGCATCAGGGAAACTTTCCAATTGTGTATATTTGGTTATTGGCATGCTTCCTCAACCATATGCAACCTTTATTCGGAGCTGACAAGGCTCCATTGTGCTATTTGCAGAACGGTACTCAGTTGTCAACTGAGTACATTTCTGCAACTAACATGTCTCCTACTCAGACAGGTTTCTGCTTCCTGGATCACAAATTTATGTCATTTGCATGCCTTTCGGCTGCAAGTAGGTAATTTGCATATCACAGCCCTCTCCATGTAGGAGACGTGTTAGGAGCTCTCTTACATGCCCCTACAGGCTGTTTGTGGATCGCCCGTTGGACATGATGGCTGCATAGAGTCTTACTCTACTCGTAGACTCCGTGCAAGTCATCGTGAATCCGGCCCATTCTTGTAATTTGAGATTCAATTATTAGAGAAACTGATACTTACATTTGTAGAAAAGATAATGAATATCAAATAGTTTTATGCTTGCCAAGAGCAAAAATAGAGGATGTGAGACATGCCTTAGAAGATCTTAATGTAAGGCAGTATGGATCTGTTTTTATTCATGTTGGTACAAATGATCTCATCCCAAGTACTCTATGACTGTTAGTAGGGAACCTACAGCCCTCTTAGATAGTATAGCTTGTGCAGATATTAGGAGGTATTTTTCACAAATCATATATATATAAAAAAAGAGCCATGTCACCATGAATGAAAAGATATTTTGGCTAAATACCTACATGGGAAAAATGTCTTGTTTAATAAAAAATGGAAATGTATAGAGCTCCAAGCCTAATTTTGGACATACATGTTCAGACAAGATGGCGTACACTTGTCAAGATTAGGGAAGATTTTTGCAGCTGATATTTTGCAATATTTGACAAACACAAGCCAGACTGAAACATTTAATGCATATCTGATGGTTGTTAATGCTAGAAGCATTAATAATAATTTTTTTTATTGGAAAATTTGCTCCATTCGTACATTGATGTTGTTAATGTTTGTGAAACAGGGTTAAAGAACAATGACCGGAAACCAGTTCTGTCAGGGTATACATATGTTTACTGTAACAAATATTCTAAGAAAAAGTCAGGTGGAGGAGTTATGATAGGGATTAAAGATAGTTATGAGACCTGTGACTATTAGATGTTTTATGATAACACCAATACTATAAACTGTGTAACTGTGACAATAAGGACAACCCTGTGAAATATAACGATTGTTGGATTGTATAGATTACCAAAGTCAAGTGTTGATGACCTAGAGGAATCCATACATTTCTTGTATGAAACACAAACAGAGAAGAATAATAGTGGCTGGGGACTTAAATTTGCCAGAAACAGACTGGAATATTATTGATTCAGCAACATGATTTAGGAAATTATTCACAACATATGTTCAGGAACAAAAATTGCTACAGATTGTAAAAAAAAAAAAAAAAAAATACCAGAGAACAGATCTTAAAGAAATTACTATTACTTCATTTCAAGTTTTACCACCATTGATGTGCAGTGATCACGGGGTTATTAAGGTTAATTTGTTGCTAGATAATTCTGCCAAACTGAAATCTAAACCAATGCACAGAAGATTAGTAACAGATTATATCAAAACAAAACAGTCACTATGTAAAACTAATTGGAGCTATGCATTCAGTGGAGAATCTGCAGAAGGAAAGTAGAACGTTTTGAAAGAGAAATTTTTTAATGCAAACATTCAAAAAATGTTTAACATCAGGATCTAGGCATACAACTTTAGCAGGCTATATTTCCATAAGAACAAGATACTCGATAAAGGTGAGAGGCAAAAAATGCGTGAATGTGGGGTGGGTGGTACCTCAAGACAAAGGCAGTTTGATGCTGATGAGTGGGGCAAATGCTCCATGCAGGAGATGTTATACAGATGTTCCGTTTAATTTATATAGCTGTATACAGTGTATACAGTCATATCTATATCTATATCTCTATCTCTAGTTATCTATCCATCTAACTATCTATCTATCTATCTATCTATCTATCTATCTATCTATCTATCTATCTATCTATCTATCCATCTATCTATCTATCCATCTATCTATCTATCTATCTATCTATCTATCTATCTATCTATTACACAGGATGTTCCTGGACATGGGGAGAAGCTGGCAGAAACTGACTGGAATCAGGAAAGGAGATGATGGGAAAATTAGAAAGCAATTGTAATAGGTATTAGAATACTACAAGAGTGAAAATCATATGGATAAAGAGAACAAACCCAAAGGGGAACTGAGTAGAGAAGAATAGGAATAAGTTAGGAAATGGAGCAGCCAACTGTTGATGAGATATGGTGCACCGTACATTAGGATCACATGTGAATATACTATACTGTATGGAGTTAATAAAGTAAAAAAAAACAAATAAAAAGGCCCTTGAAAACCAGTGACTTTACTGTCAGAGGTCCATGGGAAAATGCAAATTTTCCCTTAATGACACACAAGTTCTTCAGCTACATAGCGTCTGAATGTCCCTGTTCTTTTTTTTATAGCTCTTTATTAAGGCATTCAGTAGCTGAACACTTTTATGTCCTCATTTGGGTAATTTGCATATTTCCGTAGGTCTCTGCCAATGGAGATTTATTGTATTACACACTATGAAGTCTTTGGTTCTCCCAGGGTCTTTTGATGTTTGTGTATGTATGTATATATATATATATATATATATATATATATATATATATAAACACACACACACACACACACACACACACACGCACACGAACACACATTTTGTAACACACTTTCACCCATTATGGCTTATAGTAGCACTGCCTCAGATTTGATAAATGTTTTTAAGAGTTTCTTAGTTTAAATTATGCCTAGAAAATACAGACATTTAACAAAATAAACAGTAAATGTGTCTTCTGTTGATCCAGGTTTTAACATTTAAGAAGTTGCATGGTAGAGCTGGGACTGGTAGAAAGAGTGAACCAAAGAAGGGATCATTATGATGAACAGCTGTGAATGGAATGCAAATGTTTCTTGCTGGTTATCTGTTGCTTAAATTCATCAGGAAAAAGAAAAACTTGGGTTAGTATCACACTAAACTAACTTTAAAGCTAGTCTGATTTTATAGCAGACTTTGTCAGTTCCAATTTAACACAGAATTAACCTCAGTAAAAATATATACTATGTAAAATAAGGCACCCCTAATATTTATTTATTTATTTTATTTGACATTTGTTGACTGGGTTAGTCTGACTGGGCAGATGCCCTTTTTGAGCGGAGGCCCGAAGAAAACAGCTCCAAATTGTACATACATGGTATAAAAGAAAGTATAATATTAGTCACAAAGAATGACATCCTAAACTTAATCAGAATACAATTGCTAACAGATATATAGCATGAAGTAAGATCAGTTAAAAATTGGTTAGAGAATCTGCAATATACTAATATAGGATTTTCACTTGCTTCTGTATCTCAACAGTCGCTGTTTCGACAATGAAAACTATTATGTTTTCAGAGCTATAAAGTTATGAAAATCACTTTCAAAACTACAGAAGCTAGCTTGCAGAAGGATGTATACAGGTAACAAAAATAAAAATCTGGGAATCCATTACTTTAATTAAAATAGATCAGCTTTGGATCCAAATGAAAATTAAATTTCTTTGTAGAAAACAGTGAAGTAAATATAAATCTGGACATATAAAATTCTCAGCAAAGATTATGTTTTCATATTTTCAGTGTCTGTATTTAAATACTTGTCAGTTTTGTATGCATCGCTTATTAAGTACATTGTCCTCATCCCATGCATTAAAAAAGTGTAGTTGTTTTAGATGTCCTTACCTGCCACATGGGCATCTGTCTTCAAAGTGCATAGTTGTAAGACACCTCACCACATTCCTGAATATCAGATATCAAGTTAATGAAGACATCATATCACACAACATCTCATTCAAATAATGGAATGCTGATGGACTGCACTGATTAACTTAGTGAAATATAATATCACTGAAACTGAACTATTGCTTTTAAAGAGAGGGTGAACGTTTTTCCTGCTGCTAGTAGAAATTTAGTAGAAAGACTTTCTGAAATTAAAACTTTTTGTTGGAAATTCAGATCTGTAATGCTTGCCTCCAGCAGAGCCATAACTACCTCTTCTGGCATCTTGTGCCCTTCCATGATTTGGCACTTTCTGCAACTATATGAAGAGCAGAAACAAAGCTTTTTCCTTTGAAAACTGTACATTTGTAACAAGTGACTTGCTTATACCACACACAAAGCTGTGAATTATCACAGCCCTGACTGCAAATGCAATATCAGCATTCAGTTCTGTAATCGCCATTCTGATCGTAATGCCAATACTGCACTACTGATCTATTGGCATCTGCTGATCGCACCTCTGAACATCTTGTGCCCAGGTAGCTGACCCTTCTTCCCATCCACGCTACGTCTCTGGTTTCCTGTAGCTAATGTGACTGACATATGCCCAGTTAAACACAGCACTGCATTTATACCTATAGCCATTACTGACAGCTACATTTTATGTCTCACATGAGCAACGGATTTATGATCTTTATTATCAGTCTGGAGTTGACAAGTTTTTTTATCATAATTATTGTAGAGAAGCAAGCCTTAAATGAATTGAAATTAAACTTGGATATTATTGTAAAACTGTCAGGTGAGGGTGAGGCAGTTGTAATGATGGATAGACAAGGATATCTTTCTTATATGGGCAGTCTATTGAACAATGAACATACTTTTACATTAGTTACAAGGGCCAATGTTGAGAGACTAATAATGGAAGTTAAATGTACATAATATGAGCTTCAGCTAGCTAATGACTTAACAGCCACTATTCACTCCTATCTTTATGTGCAGTTTCTATTTATTTATTTATTTATTTATTTATTTATTTATTTATTTATTTACTGTGTGTAAGTGGACTGGTCTATTGACCCTTTTCAGCCATAACCCAAGCTGAAAAAGGAGAAAATACATCATGGTCTTTTAATCAAAAATTTTACATACAAAATGAGTATTTGCAAAATTTAGTTCATAGTAAGGTTGAATACAAATAGAGTAACATTAAAAGATCCAATCAGAGTGCATTGAGAAAAAAAAAAACATGTATGCAAAATGCAAGCTAAGATGCAGGTATACATATAATCCATAAACGCCTATACACGTGAAATATTTGCATATAGGATGCCTCATTAAGAGGGTGAGAAAAGCTTATTAGATGTATTCTAGTATTCATGATATGGGGCGATATGTTACCTAACTATTGTCATGGCAGCAGTTGTGGGTAAATTTAATAATGAGATACTCTCTAAGTGCATCTCTGAAGCTTTTAATGGTTTCTATTTTTTTGATGTCTGTAAGCAGGTGGTTCCAGGTATCAGCTCCCAGTCTAGAGAAGGCTGTCTCACCTACAACACTTATAAATGGAGGGAGTGCTAGAATGAAACTCTTGTCCTGTGTACTTCTGAGCACATAATGGTTGTCTTGTAAAGGTAGTTTCACTCTTAAATGGGGTTAGTGACCATGTTTTAGTACATTGTAAATTAGAGTAGTAAGAGTGTCTCTGTGAGGTACTAAAAGCCATTTGGAATGTTTTAGCAAACTGTGATGGAGTATCTGGGGGGTCTGCTGATAGAATGATAGTCTGTATTTTGTGTGCATTGTGGGCTGAGTGCATAACGAGCAAAGGAAGGTTATATTTAAGTCTGGGTTTTAAAACAGTTTTAGAGATGTCCCTGTCAACAGCAAGGAGGTGATTGATCTTGTAACATAGGTTTAACTGAGCAAGGACTTTATTAGTTACAAAATTCCTGTGTGAATGCAAATGAGAGCTATATGTTAGTCATGGATGATATTAAATTGCTTTTTACATAAATTCCTAATGATATAAGTGATGACATAATACATAACTAATTATGTGAGTCATAGTAACTATCCAATGTGTAACACAGAAACTATGGGTATTACTTGAACATGTCTTCATAATGTTTTCAGATATGATGGCATAATTTTTCTACATGATGAGGAACTATCCTCAGGTAAACTGGTGTCAAATATATGTTATTCTAACTTTATAGTATTATCCTGCAGAATACTTGGGTCGACAACAGCACTACCTTTTAAACAGAACCCATTTTATTTGGGTAGTATACTTTGGGAATAGATGGTACATAATACCAAACTACATCTGATACAGTACTGAAACAAGAACTGGATATTATGCTAAGTAACTTTACTAACA